>NW_027211966.1:300000-423131 GCF_036971445.1 Narcine bancroftii
CAGAGGCAGGTTATCAGACACGGGGATTCAGAGGCTGGGAATCAGACGGGGGGAATCAAAGGCGGGGAATGAAGCTGGGGAATCAGAGGCAGGGAATCAGAGTTGGGGAATCAGAGGCGGGGAATCAGAGTTGGGGAATCAGAGGCGGGGAATCAGAGCTGCGGAATCAGAGGTGGGGATCAGAGTCGGGGAATCAGAGGCAGGGGATCAAACACGGGGAATCAGAGGCGAGGAATCAGAGCTGGGGAATCAGAGGCGGGGAATCAGAGTTGGGGAATCAGAGGCGGGGAATCAGAGCTGCGGAATCAGAGGTGGGGATCAGAGTCGTGGAATCAGAGGCAGGGAATCAGATGTGCGGAATCAGAGATGGGGAATCAGAGGTGGGGAATCAGAGGCTGTGAATCAGAGATGGGGAATCAGAGGTGGGGAATCAGAGGCAAGAAATCAGACACGGGGTTTCAGAGGCTGGGAATCAGATGGGGGAATCAAAGGCGGGGAATCAGAGCTGGGGAATCAGAGGCAGGGAATCAGAGTTGGGGATTCAGAGGCGGGGAATCAGATATGGGGAAACAGAGGCGGGGAATCAGAGTCGGGCAAACAGAGGCGGGGAATTAGATATGGGGAATCAGAGGTGGGGAATCAGAGGTGGTGAATCAGAGATGGGGAATCACAGGCGGGGAATCAGAGGCAGGGAATAGAACGCGGGGAATCAGAGGCAGGGAATCAGAGTTGGGGCATCAGAGGTTGGGAATTAGATATGGGGAAAGAGAGGCGGGGAATCAGAGGCGGGGAAACAGAGGCGGGAAATCAGATATGGGGAATCAGAGGTGGGGAATCAGAGGCAGGGAATCAGATGTGCGGAATCAGAGATGGGGAATCAGAGGCAGGGATTCAGAATCAGAAGCGGGGAATCAGAGGCCGGGAAACAGAGGTGGGGAATCAGATATGGGGAATCAGAGGTGGGGAATCAAAGGCGATGAATCAGAGATGGGGAATCAGAGGCGTGGAATCAGAGGCAGGGAATCAAACACGGGGAATCAGAGGCGGGGAATCAGAGCTGGGGAATCAGAGGCGGGGAATCAGAGTTGGGGAATCAGAAGCGGGGAATCAGAGCTGGGGAATCAGAGGTGGGGATTAGAGTCGGGGAATCAGAGGCAGGGAATCAGATGTGCGGAATCAGAGATGGGGAATCAGAGGTGGGGAATCAGAGGCTGTGAATCAGAGATGGGGAATCAGAGGCGGGGAATCAGAGGCAAGAAATCAGACACGGGGTTTCAGAGGCTGGGTATCAGACGGGGGAATCAAAGGCGGGGAATCAGAGCTGGGGAATCAGAGGCAGGGAATCAGAGTTGGGGATTCAGAGGCGGGGAATCAGATATGGGGAAACAGAGGAGGGGAATCAGAGGCGGGCAAACAGAGGCGGGGAATTAGATATGGGGAATCAGAGGTGGGGAATCAGAGGCGGGCAAACAGAGGCGGGGAATTAGATATGGGGAATCAGTGGTGGGGAATCAGAGGTGGGGAATCAAAGGCGATGAATCAGAGATGGGGAATCAGAGGCGTGGAATCAGAGGCAGGGAATAGAACGCGGGGAATCAGAGGCAGGGAATCAGAGCTGGGGAATCAGAGGCGGGGAATCATAGTTGGGAATCAGAGGCGGGGAATCAGATATGGGGAAACAGAGGCGGGGAATCAGGGGCGGGGAAACAGAGGCGGGGAATCAGATATGGGGAATCGGATGCGGGGAATCAGAGGCGGGGAATCAGATATGGGGTATCAGAGGTGGGGAATCAGAGGCAGGTAATCAGATGTGCGGAATCAGAGATGGGGAATCAGAGGCAGGGAATCAGAATCAGAAGCGGGGAGTCAGAGGCCGGGAATCAGAGGCCTGGAATCAGATGCTGGGAATAAGAGGCCGGGAATCAGACGTGGGGAATCATAGTCCGGGAATCAGAGATGGGGATTCAGAGGCGGGGAATGAGATATGGAGAATCAGAGGCGGGGAATCAGAGGCGGGAAAACAGAGGTGGGGAATCAGATATGGGGAATCAGAGGTGGCGAATCAAAGGTGGTGAATCAGAGATGGGGAATCAGAGGCGGGGAATCAGAGGCAGGGAATCAAACACGGGGAATCAGAGGCGGGGAATCAGAGCTGGGGAATCAGAGGCTGGGAATCAAAGTTGGGGAATCAGAGGCAGGAAATCAGATATGGGGAAACAGGGGCGGGGAATCAGAGGCGGGGAAACAGAGGCGGGGAATCAGATATGGGGAATCAGAGGCGGGGAATTAGAGTTGGGGAATCAGAGGCGGGGAATCAGAGGCAGGGAAACAGAGGCGGGGAATCAAACACGGGGAATCAGAGGTGGGGAATCAGAGGTTGGGAATCAGAGGCAGGGAATCAGAGGCGGGGAATCAGAGGCGGGGAATCAGAGGCAGGGAATCAGATGTGCGGAATCGGAGATAGGGAATCAGAGGCGGGGAATCAGAGGCGGGGAATCAGAGGCCGGGAATCAGATATGGGGAAACAGAGGCGGGGAATCAGAGGCGGGGAAACAGAGGCTGGGAATCAGATATGGGGAATCAGAGGTGGGGAATCAGAGGTTGGGAATCAGAGGCAGGGAATCAGAGGCTTGGAATCAGATGCAGGGAAACAGATGCGGGGAATCAGAGGCGGGGAATCAGAGCTGGGGAATCAGAGGTGGGGAATCAGAGTTGGGGAATCAGAGGCGGGGACTTAGATATTGGGAAACAGAGGCAGGGAATCAGAGGCGGGGAATCAGATATGGGGAATCAGAGATGGGGAATCAGAGGCAGGGAATCAGATGTGCGGAATCAGAGATGGGGAATCAAAGGCAGGGAATCAGAATCAGAAGCAGGGAATCAGAGGCCGGGAATCAGAGGCCGGAATCAGATGCCGGGAATAAGAGGCCGGAAATCAGAGGTGGGGAATCAGAGTCCGGGAATCAGAGATTGGGATTCAGAGGCGGGGAATGAGATATGGGGAATCAGAGGCGGGGAATCAGAGGCGGGGAAACAGAGGCGGGGAATCAGATATGGCGAATCAGAGGTGGCGAATCAAAGGCGGTGAATCAGAGATGGGGAATCAGAGGCCGGGAATCAGAGGCAGGGAATCAAACACGGGGAATCAGAGGAGGGGAATCAGAGGCGGGGAAACAGAGGCGGGGAATCAGATATGGGGATCAGAGGTGGGGAATCAGAGGTTGGGAATCAGAGGCTGGGAATCAGAGGCTGGGAATCAGATGCATGGAATCAGATGCGGGGAATCAGAGGCGGGGAATCAGAGCTGGGGAATCAGAGGTGGGGAATCAAAGTTGGGGAATCAGAGGCGGGGACTTAGATATGGGGAAACAGAGGCGGGGAATCAGAGGCGGGGAAACAGAGGCGGGGAATCAGATATGGGGAATCAGAGGTGGGGAATCAGAGGCAGGGAATTAGATTTGCGGAATCAGAGATGGGGAATCAGAAGCAGGGAATCAGAGGCCGGGAATCAGAGGCCGGAATCAGATGCCGGGAATAAGAGGCCGGGAATCAGAGGTGGGGAATCAGAGTCCGGGAATCAGAGCTGGGGAATCAGAGGCGGGGAATGAGATATGGGGAATCAGAGGCGGGGAATCAGAGCTGGGGAATCAGAGGTGGGGATCAGAGTCGGGGAATCAGAGGCAGGGAATCAGATGTGCGGAATCAGAGATGGGGAATCAGAGGTGGGGAATCAGCGGCTGTGAATCAGAGATGGGGAATCAGAGGCGGGGAATCAGAGGCAGGAAATCAGACACGGGGACTCAGAGGCTGGGAATCAGACGGGGGGAATCAAAGGCGGGGAATCAGAGCTGGGGAATCAGAGGCGGGGAATCAGAGTTGGGGAATCAGAGGCGGGGAATCAGATATGGGGAAACAGAGGAGGGGAATCAGAGGCGGGGAAACAGAGGCGGGGAATCTGATATGGGGAATAAGAGGTGGCGAATGAAAGGCGGTGAATCAGAGATGGGGAATCAGAGGCGGGGAATCAGAGGCAGTGAATCAAACACGGGGAATCATAGGTGGGGAATCAGAGCTGGGGAATCAGAGGCGGGGAATCAGAGTTGGGGAATCAGAGGCGGGGAATCAGATATGGGGAAACAGAGGCTGGGAATCAGAGGCAGGGAAACAGAGGTGGGGAATCATATATGGGGAATCAGAGGTGGGGAATCAGAGGTTGCGAAACAGAGGCAGGGAATCAGAGCTGGGGAATCAGAGGCGGGGAATCAGAGTTGGGGAATCAGAGGCGGGGAATCAGAGCTGCGGAATCAGAGGTGGGGATCAGAGTCGTGGAATCAGAGGCAGGGAATCAGATGTGCGGAATCAGAGATGGGGAATCAGAGGTGGGGAATCAGAGGCTGTGAATCAGAGATGGGGAATCAGAGGCGGGGAATCAGAGGCAAGAAATCAGACACGGGGTTTCAGAGGCTGGGAATCAGACGGGGGAATCAAAGGCGGGGAATCAGAGCTGGGGAATCAGAGGCAGGGAATCAGAGTTGGGGATTCAGAGGTGGGGAATCAGATATGGGGAAACAGAGGCGGGGAATCAGAGTCGGGCAAACAGAAGCGGGGAATTAGATATGGGGAATCAGAGGTGGGGAATCAGAGGTGGTGAATCAGAGATGGGGAATCACAGGCGGGGAATCAGAGGCAGGGAATAGAACGCGGGGAATCAGAGGCAGGGAATCAGAGTTGGGGCATCAGAGGTTGGGAATTAGATATGGGGAAACAGAGGCGGGGAATCAGAGGCGGGGAAACAGAGGCGGGAAATCAGATATGCGGAATCAGAGGTGGGGAATCAGAGGCAGGGAATCAGATGTGCGGAATCAGAGATGGGGAATCAGAGGCAGGGATTCAGAATCAGAAGCGGGGAATCAGAGGCCGGGAAACAGAGGTGGGGAATCAGATATGGGGAATCAGAGGTGGGGAATCAGAGGCCGGAATCAGATGCCGGGAATAAGAGGCCGGGAATCAGAGGTGGGGAATCAGAGTCCGGGAATCAGAGATGGGGAATCAGAGGCGGGGAATGAGATATGGGGAATCAGAGGCGGGGAATCAGAGGCGGGGAAACAGAGGCGAGGAATCAGATATGGGGAATCAGAGGTGGCGAATCAAAGGCGATGAATCAGAGATGGGGAATCAGAGGCGTGGAATCAGAGGCAGGGAATCAAACACGGGGAATCAGAGGCGGGGAATCAGAGCTGGGGAATCAGAGGCGGGGAATCAGAGTTGGGGAATCAGAGGCGGGGAATCAGAGCTGGGGAATCAGAGGTGGGGATTAGAGTCGGGGAATCAGAGGCAGGGAATCAGATGTGCGGAATCAGAGATGGGGAATCAGAGGTGGGGAATCAGAGGCTGTGAATCAGAGATGGGGAATCAGAGGCGGGGAATCAGAGGCAAGAAATCAGACACGGGGATTCAGAGGCTGGGTATCAGACGGGGGAATCAAAGGCGGGGAATCAGAGCTGGGGAATCAGAGGCAGGGAATCAGAGTTGGGGATTCAGAGGCGGGGAATCAGATTTGGGGAAACAGAGGCGGGGAATCAGAGGCGGGCAAACAGAGGCGGGGAATTAGATATGGGGAATCAGAGGTGGGGAATCAGAGGCGGGCAAACAGAGGCGGGGAATTGGATATGGGGAATCAGTGGTGGGGAATCAGAGGTGGTTTATCAGAGATGGGGAATCACAGGCGGGGAATCAGAGGCAGGGAATAGAACGCGGGGAATCAGAGGCAGGGAATCAGAGCTGGGGAATCAGAGGCGGGTATCATAGTTGGGAATCAGAGGCGGGGAATCAGATATGGGGAAACAGATGCGGGGAATCAGGGGCGGGGAAACAGAGGCGGGGAATCAGATATGGGGAATCGGATGCGGGGAATCAGAGGCGGGGAATCAGATATGGGGTATCAGAGGTGGGGAATCAGAGGCAGGTAATCAGATGTGCGGAATCAGAGATGGGGAATCAGAGGCAGGGAATCAGAATCAGAAGCGGGGAGTCAGAGGCCGGGAATCAGAGGCCTGGAATCAGATGCTGGGAATAAGAGGCCGGGAATCAGACGTGGGGAATCAGAGTCCGGGAATCAGAGATGGGGATTCAGAGGCGGGGAATGAGATATGGAGAATCAGAGGCGGGGAATCAGAGGCGGGAAAACAGAGGTGGGGAATCAGATATGGGGAATCAGAGGTGGCGAATCAAAGGTGGTGAATCAGAGATGGGGAATCAGAGGCGGGGAATCAGAGGCAGGGAATCAAACACGGGGAATCAGAGGCGGGGAATCAGAGCTGGGGAATCAGAGGCTGGGAATCAAAGTTGGGGAATCAGAGGCAGGGAATCAGATATGGGGAAACAGGGGCGGGGAATCAGAGGCGGGGAAACAGAGGCGGGGAATCAGATATGGGGAATCAGAGGCGGGGAATTAGAGTTGGGGAATCAGAGGCGGGGAATCAGAGGCGGGGAAACAGAGGCGGGGAATCAAACACGGGGAATCAGAGGTGGGGAATCAGAGGTTGGGAATCAGAGGCAGGGAATCAGAGGCGGGGAATCAGAGGCGGGGAATCAGAGGCAGGGAATCAGATGTGCGGAATCGGAGATAGGGAATCAGAGGCGGGGAATCAGAGGCGGGGAATCAGAGGCCGGGAATCAGATATGGGGAAACAGAGGCGGGGAATCAGAGGCGGGGAAACAGAGGCTGGGAATCAGATATGGGGAATCAGAGGTGGGGAATCAGAGGTTGGGAATCAGAGGCAGGGAATCAGAGGCTTGGAATCAGATGCAGGGAATCAGATGCGGGGAATCAGAGGCGGGGAATCAGAGCTGGGGAATCAGAGGTGGGGAATCAGAGTTGGGGAATCAGAGGCGGGGACTTAGATATTGGGAAACAGAGGCAGGGAATCAGAGGCGGGGAATCAGATATGGGGAATCAGAGATGGGGAATCAGAGGCAGGGAATCAGATGTGCGGAATCAGAGATGGGGAATCAAAGGCAGGGAATCAGAATCAGAAGCAGGGAATCAGAGGCCGGGAATCAGAGGCCGGAATCAGATGCCGGGAACAAGAGGCCGGAAATCAGAGGTGGGGAATCAGAGTCCGGGAATCAGAGATTGGGATTCAGAGGCGGGGAATGAGATATGGGGAATCAGAGGCGGGGAATCAGAGGCGGGGAAACAGAGGCGGGGAATCAGATATGGCGAATCAGAGGTGGCGAATCAAAGGCGGTGAATCAGAGATGGGGAATCAGAGGCCGGGAATCAGAGGCAGGGAATCAAACACGGGGAATCAGAGGAGGGGAATCAGAATTGGGGAATCAGAGATGGCGAATCAGAGATGGGGAATCAGAGGCAGGGAATCAGACGCGGGGAATTAGAGGTGGTGAATCAGAGATGTGGAATCAGAGGCGGGGAATCAGAGGCAGGGAATCAGACGCGGGGAATAAGAGGCGGGGAATCATAGCTGGCGAATCAGAGGCGGGGAATCAGAGGTGGGGAATCAGAGGCGGGGAATCAGATATTGGGAATCAGAGGTGGGGAATCAGAGGCGGGGAAACAGAGGCGGGGAATCAGATATGGGGTATCAGAGGTGGGGAATCAGAGGTTGTGAATCAGAGATGGGGAATCAGAGGCGGGGAATCAGAGGCCGGTAATCAGACGCGGGGAATCAGAGGCGGGGAATCAGAGCTGGGAAATTAGAGGCAGGGAATCAGAGTTGGGGATTCAGAGGCGGGGAATCAGATATGGGGAAACAGAGGCGGGGAATCAGAGGCGGGCAAATAGAGGCGGGGTTCAGATATGGGGAAACAGAGGCGGGGAATCAGAGGCGGGGAAACAGAGGCGGGGAATCAGATATGGGGATCAGAGGTGGGGAATCAGAGGTTGGGAATCAGAGGCTGGGAATCAGAGGCTGGGAATCAGATGCATGGAATCAGATGCGGGGAATCAGAGGTGGGGAATCAGAGCTGGGGAATCAGAGGTGGGGAATCAAAGTTGGGGAATCAGAGGCGGGGACTTAGATATGGGGAAACAGAGGCGGGGAATCAGAGGCGGGGAAACAGAGGCGGGGAATCAGATATGGGGAATCAGAGGTGGGGAATCAGAGGCAGGGAATTAGATTTGCGGAATCAGAGATGGGGAATCAGAAGCAGGGAATCAGAGGCCGGGAATAAGAGGCCGGGAATCAGAGGTGGGGAATCAGAGTCCGGGAATCAGAGCTGGGGAATCAGAGGCGGGGAATGAGATATGGGGAATCAGAGGCGGGGAATCAGAGCTGGGGATTCAGAGGCGGGGAATCAGAGTTGGGGAATCAGAGGCGGGGAATCAGATATGGGGAAACAGAGGAGGGGAATCAGAGGCGGGGAAACAGAGGCGGGGAATCTGATATGGGGAATCAGAGGTGGCGAATGAAAGGCGGTGAATCAGAGATGGGGAATCAGAGGCGGGGAATCAGAGGCAGTGAATCAAACACGGGGAATCATAGGTGGGGAATCAGAGCTGGGGAATCAGAGGCGGGGAATCAGAGTTGGGGAATCAGAGGCGGGGAATCAGATATGGGGAAACAGAGGCTGGGAATCAGAGGCAGGGAAACAGAGGTGGGGAATCATATATGGGGAATCAGAGGTGGGGAATCAGAGGTTGCGAAACAGAGGCAGGGAATCAGAGCTGGGGAATCAGAGGCGGGGAATCAGAGCTGGGGAATCAGAGGCAGGGTATCAGAGTTGGGGATTCAGAGGCGGGGAATCAGAGCTGGGGAATCAGAGGCGGGGAATCAGAGGCGGGGAAATAGATATGGGGAAACAGAGGCGGGGAATTAGAGGCGGGGAAACAGAGGCGGGGAATCAGATATGGGGAATCAGAGGTGGGGAATCAGAGGCAGGGAATCAGATGTGCGGAATCAGAGATGGGGAATCAGAGGCAGGGATCAGAATCAGAAGCGGGGAATCAGAGGCCGGGTACAGAGGCCGGGAATCAGATGCCGGGAATAAGAGGCCAGGAATCAGAGTCCGGGAATCAGAGATGGGGAATCAGAGGCGGGGAATGAAATATGGGGAATCAGAGGCGGGGTATCAGAGGCGGGGAAACAGAGGCGGGGAATCTGATATGGGGAATCAGGGTGGCGAATGAAAGGCGGGGAATCAGAGGCAGGGAATCAAACACGGGGAATCAGAGGCGGGGAATCAGAGCTGGGGAATCAGAGGCGGGGAATCAGAGTTGGGGAATCAGAGGCGGGGAATCAGATATGGGGAAACAGAGGCGGGGAATCAGATATGGGGAATCAGAGGTGGGGAATCAGAGGATGGGAAACAGAGGCAGGGAATCAGAGGCGGGGAGTCAGAGGCGGGGAATCAGAGGCAGTGAATCAGATGTGCAGAATCAGAGATGGGGAATCAGAGGCAGCGAATCAGAGGCGGGGAATCAGAGGCGGGGAATCAGAGGCCGGGAATCAGAGGCCGGGAATCAGAGGCCGGGAATCAGAGGCCGGCAATCAGAGGCCGGGAATCAGAGATGGGGATTCAGAGGCGGGGAATCAAACACGGGGAATCAGAGCTGGGGAATCAGAGGCAGGGAATCAGAGGCGGGGAATCAGAGGAAGGGAATCAGATGTGGGGAATCAGAGGCGGGGAATCAGAGCTGGGGAATCAGAGGCGGGGAATCAGAGTTTGGGAATCAGAGGCGTGGAATTAGATATGGGGAAACAGAGGCGGGGAATCAGAGGCGGGGAAACAGAGCTGGGGAATCAGAGGCGGGGAAATCAGAGTTGGGGAATCGGAGGCGGGGAATCAGATATGGGGAATCGGAGGCGGGGAATTAGAGGCACGGAAAGAGAGGCGGGGAATCAGAGGTGGGGAATCAGGGGTGGGGCATCAGAGGCTGGGTATCAGACACGGGGATTCAGAGGCGGGGAATCAGAGGCAGGGAATCAGATGTGCGGAATCAGAGATGGGGAATCAGAGGCAGGGAATCAGATGTGCGGAATCAGAGATGGGGAATCAAAGGCAGGGAATCAGAATCAGAAGCAGGGAATCAGAGGCCGGGAATCAGTGGCCGGAATCAGATGCCGGGAATAAGAGGCCGGAAATCAGAGGTGGGGAATCAGAGTCCGGGAATCAGAGATGGGGATTCAGAGGCGGGGAATGAGATATGGGGAATCAGAGGCGGGGAATCAGAGGCGGGGAAACAGAGGCGGGGAATCAGATATGGTGAATCAGAGGTGGCGAATCAAAGGCGGTGAATCAGAGATGGGGAATCAGAGTCGGGGAATCAGAGTTGGGGAATCAGAGGCGGGGAATCAGATATGGGGAAACAGAGGCTGGGAATCAGAGGCAGGGAAACAGAGGTGGGGAATCATATATGGGGAATCAGAGGTGGGGAATCAGAGGTTGCGAAACAGAGGCAGGGAATCAGAGCTGGGGAATCAGAGGCGGGGAATCAGAGCTGGGGAATCAGAGGCAGGGTATCAGAGTTGGGGATTCAGAGGCAGGGAATCAGAGCTGGGGAATCAGAGGCGGGGAATCAGAGGCGGGGAAATAGATATGGGGAAACAGAGGCGGGGAATTAGAGGCGGGGAAACAGAGGCGGGGAATCAGATATGGGGAATCAGAGGTGGGGAATCAGAGGCAGGGAATCAGATGTGCGGAATCAGAGATGGGGAATCAGAGGCAGGGATCAGAATCAGAAGCGGGGAATCAGAGGCCGGGTACAGAGGCCGGGAATCAGATGCCGGGAATAAGAGGCCAGGAATCAGAGTCCGGGAATCAGAGATGGGGAATCAGAGGCGGGGAATGAAATATGGGGAATCAGAGGCGGGGTATCAGAGGCGGGGAAACAGAGGCGGGGAATCTGATATGGGGAATCAGGGTGGCGAATGAAAGGCGGGGAATCAGAGGCAGGGAATCAAACACGGGGAATCAGAGGTGGGGAATCAGAGCTGGGGAATCAGAGGCGGGGAATCAGAGTTGGGGAATCAGAGGCGGGGAATCAGATATGGGGAAACAGAGGCGGGGAATCAGATATGGGGAATCAGAGGTGGGGAATCAGAGGATGGGAAACAGAGGCAGGGAATCAGAGGCGGGGAGTCAGAGGCGGGGAATCAGAGGCAGTGAATCAGATGTGCAGAATCAGAGATGGGGAATCAGAGGCAGCGAATCAGAGGCGGGGAATCAGAGGCGGGGAATCAGAGGCCGGGAATCAGAGGCCGGGAATCAGAGGCCGGGAATCAGAGGCCGGCAATCAGAGGCCGGGAATCAGAGATGGGGATTCAGAGGCGGGGAATCAAACACGGGGAATCAGAGCTGGGGAATCAGAGGCAGGGAATCAGAGGCGGGGAATCAGAGGAAGGGAATCAGATGTGGGGAATCAGAGGCGGGGAATCAGAGCTGGGGAATCAGAAGCGGGGAATCAGAGTTTGGGAATCAGAGGCGTGGAATTAGATATGGGGAAACAGAGGCGGGGAATCAGAGGCGGGGAAACAGAGCTGGGGAATCAGAGGCGGGGAAATCAGAGTTGGGGAATCGGAGGCGGGGAATCAGATATGGGGAATCGGAGGCGGGGAATTAGAGGCACGGAAAGAGAGGCGGGGAATCAGATATGGGGAATCAGAGGTGGGGAATCAGGGGTGGGGCATCAGAGGCTGGGTATCAGACACGGGGATTCAGAGGCGGGGAATCAGAGGCAGGGAATCAGATGTGCGGAATCAGAGATGGGGAATCAGAGGCAGGGAATCAGATGTGCGGAATCAGAGATGGGGAATCAAAGGCAGGGAATCAGAATCAGAAGCAGGGAATCAGAGGCCGGGAATCAGAGGCCGGAATCAGATGCCGGGAATAAGAGGCCGGAAATCAGAGGTGGGGAATCAGAGTCCGGGAATCAGAGATGGGGATTCAGAGGCGGGGAATGAGATATGGGGAATCAGAGGCGGGGAATCAGAGGCGGGGAACCAGAGGCGGGGAATCAGATATGGTGAATCAGAGGTGGCGAATCAAAGGCGGTGAATCAGAGATGGGGAATCAGAGGCCGGGAATCAGAGGCAGGGAATCAGACGCGGGGAATCAGAGGTGGTGAATCAGAGATGTGGAATCAGAGGCGGGGAATCAGAGGCAGGGAATCAGACGCGGGGAATAAGAGGCGGGGAATCATAGCTGGCGAATCAGAGGTGGGGAATCAGAGGTGGGGAATCAGAGGCGGGGAATCAGATATTGGGAATCAGATCTGGGGAATCAGAGATGGGGAATCAGAGGCAGGGATCAGAATCAGAAGCGGGGAATCAGAGGCCGGGTACAGAGGCCGGGAATCAGATGCCGGGAATAAGAGGCCAGGAATCAGAGTCCGGGAATCAGAGATGGGGAATCAGAGGCGGGGAATGAAATATGGGGAATCAGAGGCGGGGTATCAGAGGCGGGGAAACAGAGGCGGGGAATCTGATATGGGGAATCAGGGTGGCGAATGAAAGGCGGGGAATCAGAGGCAGGGAATCAAACACGGGGAATCAGAGGCGGGGAATCAGAGCTGGGGAATCAGAGGCGGGGAATCAGAGTTGGGGAATCAGAGGCGGGGAATCAGATATGGGGAAACAGAGGCGGGGAATCAGATATGGGGAATCAGAGGTGGGGAATCAGAGGATGGGAAACAGAGGCAGGGAATCAGAGGCGGGGAGTCAGAGGCGGGGAATCAGAGGCAGTGAATCAGATGTGCAGAATCAGAGATGGGGAATCAGAGGCAGCGAATCAGAGGCGGGGAATCAGAGGCGGGGAATCAGAGGCCGGGAATCAGAGGCCGGGAATCAGAGGCCGGGAATCAGAGTCCGGCAATCAGAGGCCGGGAATCAGAGATGGGGATTCAGAGGCGGGGAATCAAACACGGGGAATCAGAGCTGGGGAATCAGAGGCAGGGAATCAGAGGCGGGGAATCAGAGGAAGGGAATCAGATGTGGGGAATCAGAGGCGGGGAATCAGAGCTGGGGAATCAGAGGCGGGGAATCAGAGTTTGGGAATCAGAGGCGTGGAATTAGATATGGGGAAACAGAGGCGGGGAATCAGAGGCGGGGAAACAGAGCTGGGGAATCAGAGGCGGGGAAATCAGAGTTGGGGAATCGGAGGCGGGGAATCAGATATGGGGAATCAGAGGCGGGGAATCAGGGGTGGGGTATCAGAGGCTGGGTATCAGACACGGGGATTCAGAGGCGGGGAATCAGAGGCAGGGAATCAGATGTGCGGAATCAGAGATGGGGAATCAGAGGCAGGGAATCAGATGTGCGGAATCAGAGATGGGGAATCAAAGGCAGGGAATCAGAATCAGAAGCAGGGAATCAGAGGCCGGGAATCAGAGGCCGGAATCAGATGCCGGGAATAAGAGGCCGGAAATCAGAGGTGGGGAATCAGAGTCCGGGAATCAGAGATGGGGATTCAGAGGCGGGGAATGAGATATGGGGAATCAGAGGCGGGGAATCAGAGGCGGGGAAACAGAGGCGGGGAATCAGGGGTGGGGTATCAGAGGCTGGGTATCAGACACGGGGATTCAGAGGCGGGGAATCAGAGGCAGGGAATCAGATGTGCGGAATCAGAGATGGGGAATCAGAGGCAGGGAATCAGATGTGCGGAATCAGAGATGGGGAATCAAAGGCAGGGAATCAGAATCAGAAGCAGGGAATCAGAGGCCGTGAATCAGAGGCCGGAATCAGATGCCGGGAATAAGAGGCCGGAAATCAGAGGTGGGGAATCAGAGTCCGGGAATCAGAGATGGGGATTCAGAGGCGGGGAATGAGATATGGGGAATCAGAGGCGGGGAATCAGAGGCGGGGAAACAGAGGCGGGGATACAGATATGGTGAATCAGAGGTGGCGAATCAAAGGCGGTGAATCAGAGATGGGGAATCAGAGGCCGGGAATCAGAGGCAGGGAATCAGACGCGGGGAATCAGAGGTGGTGAATCAGAGATGTGGAATCAGAGGCGGGGAATCAGAGGCAGGGAATCAGACGCGGGGAATAAGAGGCGGGGAATCATAGCTGGCGAATCAGAGGCGGGGAATCAGAGGTGGGGAATCAGAGGCGGGGAATCAGATATTGGGAATCAGAGGTGGCGAATCAGAGACGGGGAAACAGAGGCGGGGAATCAGATATGGGGTATCAGAGGTGGGGAATCAGAGGTTGTGAATCAGAGATGGGGAATCAGAGGCGGGGAATCAGAGGCCGGTAATCAGACGCGGGGAATCAGAGGAGGGGAATCAGAGCTGGGAAATTAGAGGCAGGGAATCAGAGTTGGGGTTTCAGAGGCGGGGAATCAGATATGGGGAAACAGAGGCGGGGAATCAGAGGCGGGCAAATAGAGGCGGGGTTCAGATATGGGGAAACAGAGGCGGGGAATCAGAGGCGGGGAATCAGAGCTGGGGAATCAGAGGTGGATAATCAAAGTTGGGGAATCAGAGGCGGGGAATTAGATTTGCGGAATCAGAGATGGGGAATCAGAAGCAGGGAATCAGAGGCCGGGAATCAGAGGCCGGAATCAGATGCCGGGAATAAGAGGCCGGGAATCAGAGGGGGGGAATCAGAGTCCGGGAATCAGAGATGGGGAATCAGAGGCGGGGAATGAGATATGGGGAATCAGAGGAGGGGAATCAGAGGCGGGGAAACAGAGGCGAGGAATCAGATATGGGGAATCAGAGGTGGCGAATCAAAGGCGTTGAATCAGAGATGGGGAATCAGAGGCGTGGAATCAGAGGCAGGGAATCAAACACGGGGAATCAGAGGCGGGAAATCAGAGCTGGGGAATCAGAGGCGGGGAATCAGATTTGGGGAATCAGAGGCGGGGAATCAGAGCTGGGGAATCAGAGGTGGGGATCAGAGTCGGGGAATCAGAGGCAGGGAATCAGATGTGCGGAATCAGAGATGGGGAATCAGAGGTGGGGAATCAGCGGCTGTGAATCAGAGATGGGGAATCAGAGGCGGGGAATCAGAGGCAGGAAATCAGACACGGGGACTCAGAGGCTGGGAATCAGACGGGGGGAATCAAAGGCGGGGAATCAGAGCTGGGGAATCAGAGGCGGGGAATCAGAGTTGGGGAATCAGAAGCGGGGAATCAGATATGGGGAAACAGAGGAGGGGAATCAGAGGCGGGGAAACAGAGGCGGGGAATCTGATATGGGGAATCAGAGGTGGCGAATGAAAGGCGGTGAATCAGAGATGGGGAATCAGAGGCGGGGAATCAGAGGCAGTGAATCAAACACGGGGAATCATAGGTGGGGAATCAGAGCTGGGGAATCAGAGGCGGGGAATCAGAGTTGGGGAATCAGAGGCGGGGAATCAGATATGGGGAAACAGAGGCTGGGAATCAGAGGCAGGGAAACAGAGGTGGGGAATCATATATGGGGAATCAGAGGTGGGGAATCAGAGGTTACGAAACAGAGGCAGGGAATCAGAGCTGGGGAATCAGAGGCGGGGAATCAGAGCTGGGGAATCAGAGGCAGGGAATCAGAGTTGTGGATTCAGAGGCGGGGAATCAGAGCTGGGGAATCAGAGGCGGGGAATCAGAGGCGGGGAAATAGATATGGGGAAACAGAGGCGGGGAATTAGAGGCGGGGAAACAGAGGCGGGGAATCAGATATGGGGAATCAGAGGTGGGGAATCAGAGGCAGGGAATCAGATGTGCGGAATCAGAGATGGGGAATCAGAGGCAGGGATCAGAATCAGAAGCGGGGAATCAGAGGCCGGGATCAGAGGCCGGGAATCAGATGCCGGGAATAAGAGGCCAGGAATCAGAGTCCGGGAATCAGAGATGGGGAATCAGAGGCGGGGAATGAAATATGGGGAATCAGAGGCGGGGTATCAGAGGCGGGGAAACAGAGGCGGGGAATCTGATATGGGGAATCAGGGTGGCGAATGAAAGGCGGTGAATCAGAGATGGTGAATCAGAGGCGGGGAATCAGAGCTGGGGAATCAG
Source organism: Narcine bancroftii (assembly GCF_036971445.1). NCBI lineage: Eukaryota > Metazoa > Chordata > Chondrichthyes > Torpediniformes > Narcinidae > Narcine > Narcine bancroftii. The sequence goes on from NW_027211966.1 coordinate 315,955, forward strand.
AGGCGGGGAATCAGAGTTGGGGAATCAGAGGCGGGGAATCAGATATGGGGAAACAGATGCGGGGAATCAGATATGGGGAATCAGAGGTGGGGAATCAGAGGATGGGAAACAGAGGCAGGGAATCAGAGGCGGGGAGTCAGAGGCGGGGAATCAGAGGCAGGGAATCAGATGTGCAGAATCAGAGATGGGGAATCAGAGGCAGCGAATCAGAGGCGGGGAATCAGAGGCGGGGAATCAGAGGCCGGGAATCAGAGGCCGGGAATCAGAGGCCGGGAATCAGAGGCCGGCAATCAGAGGCCGGGAATCAGAGATGGGGATTCAGAGGCGGGGAATCAAACACGGGGAATCAGAGCTGGGGAATCAGAGGCAGGGAATCAGAGGCGGGGAATCTGAGGAAGGGAATCAGATGTGGGGAATCAGAGGCGGGGAATCAGAGCTGGGGAATCAGAGGCGGGGAATCAGAGTTTGGGAATCAGAGGCGTGGAATTAGATATGGGGAAACAGAGGCGGGGAATCAGAGGCGGGGAAACAGAGCTGGGGAATCAGAGGCGGGGAAATCAGAGTTGGGGAATCGGAGGCGGGGAATCAGATATGGGGAATCAGAGGCGGGGAATTAGAGGCACGGAAAGAGAGGCGGGGAATCAGATATGGGGAATCAGAGGTGGGGAATCAGGGGTTGGGTATCAGAGGCTGGGTATCAGACACGGGGATTCAGAGGCGGGGAATCAGAGGCAGGGAATCAGATGTGCGGAATCAGAGATGGGGAATCAGAGGCAGGGAATCAGATGTGCGGAATCAGAGATGGGGAATCAAAGGCAGGGAATCAGAATCAGAAGCAGGGAATCAGAGGCCGTGAATCAGAGGCCGGAATCAGATGCCGGGAATAAGAGGCCGGGAATCAGAGGTGGGGAATCAGAGTCCGGGAATCAGAGATGGGGATTCAGAGGCGGGGAATGAGATATGGGGAATCAGAGGCGGGGAATCAGAGGCGGGGAAACAGAGGCGGGGAATCAGATATGGCGAATCAGAGGTGGCGAATCAAAGGCGGTGAATCAGAGATGGGGAATCAGAGGCCGGGAATCAGAGGCAGGGAATCAAACACGGGGAATCAGAGGAGGGGAATCAGAATTAGGGAATCAGAGATGGGGAATCAGATGTGCGGAATCAGAGATGGGGAATCAGAGGTGGGGAATCAGAGGCTGTGAATCAGAGATGGGGAATCAGAGGCGGGGAATCAGAGGCAAGAAATCAGACACGGGGTTTCAGAGGCTGGGAATCAGATGGGGGAATCAAAGGCGGGGAATCAGAGCTGGGGAATCAGAGGCAGGGAATCAGAGTTGGGGATTCAGAGGCGGGGAATCAGATATGGGGAAACAGAGGCGGGGAATCAGAGTCGGGCAAACAGAGGCGGGGAATTAGATATGGGGAATCAGAGGTGGGGAATCAGAGGTGGTGAATCAGAGATGGGGAATCACAGGCGGGGAATCAGAGGCAGGGAATAGAACGCGGGGAATCAGAGGCAGGGAATCAGAGTTGGGGCATCAGAGGTTGGGAATTAGATATGGGGAAACAGAGGCGGGGAATCAGAGGCGGGGAAACAGAGGCGGGAAATCAGATATGGGGAATCAGAGGTGGGGAATCAGAGGCAGGGAATCAGATGTGCGGAATCAGAGATGGGGAATCAGAGGCAGGGAATCAGAATCAGAAGCGGGGAATCAGAGGCCGGGAAACAGAGGTGGGGAATCAGATAAGGGGAATCAGAGGTGGGGAATCAGAGGCAGGGAATTAGATTTGCGGAATCAGAGATGGGGAATCAGAAGCAGGGAATCAGAGGCAGGGAAACAAACACGGGGAATCAGAGGCGGGGAATCAGAGCTGGGGAATCAGAGGCTGGGAATCAAAGTTGGGGAAACAGAGGCAGGGAATCAGATATGGGGAAACAGGGGCGGGGAATCAGAGGCGGGGAAACAGAGGCTGGGAATCAGATATGGGGAATCAGAGGTGGGGAATCAGAGGCGGGGAATCAGAGCTGGGGAATCAGAGGTGGGGAATCAAAGTTGGGGAATCAGAGGCGGGGACTTAGATATGGGGAAACAGAGGCGGGGAATCAGAGACGGGGAAACAGAGGCGGGGATTCAGATATGGGGAATCAGAGGTGGGGAATCAGAGGCAGGGAATTAGATGTGCGGAATCAGAAATGGGGAATCAGAGGCAGGGAATCAGAATCAGAAGCAGGGAATCAGAGGCCGGGAATCACAGGCCGGAATCAGATGCCGGGAATAAGAGGTCGGGAATCAGAGGTGGGGAATCAGAGTCCGGGAATCAGAGATGGGGAATCAGAGGCGGGGAATGAGATATGGGGAATCAGAGGCGGGGAATCAGAGGCGGGGAAACAGTGGCGAGGAATCAGATATGGGGAATCAGAGGTGGCGAATCAAAGGCGGTGAATCAGAGATGGGGAATCAGAGCTGGGGAATCAGAGGCAGGGGATCAAACACGGGGAATCAGAGGCGGGGAATCACAGCTGGGGAATCAGAGGTGGGGAATCAGAGTTGGGGAATCAGAGGCGGGGAATCAGAGCTGGGGAATCAGAGGTGGGGAATCAGAGTCGGGGAATCAGAGGCAGGGAATCGGATGTGCGGAATCAGAGATGGGGAATCAGAGGTGGGGAATCAGAGGCGGTGAATCTGAGATGGGGAATCAGAGGCGGGGAATCAGAGGCAGGTTTTCAGACACGGGGATTCAGAGGCTGGGAATCAGACGGGGGGAATCAAAGGCGGGGAATGAAGCTGGGGAATCAGAGGCAGGGAATCAGAGTTGGGGATTCAGAGGCGGGGAATCAGATATGGGGAAACAGAGGCGGGGAATCAGAGGCGGGCAAACAGAGGCGGGGAATTAGATACGGGGAATCAGTGGTGGGGAATCAGAGGTGGTGAATCAGAGATGGGGAATCACAGGCGGGGAATCAGAGGCAGGGAATAGAACGCGGGGAATCAGAGGCAGGGAATCAGAGCTGGGGAATAAGAGGCGGGGAATCATAGTTGGGAATCAGAGGCAGGGAATCAGATATGGGGAAACAGAGGCGGGGAATCAGGGGCGGGGAAACAGAGGCGGGGAATCAGATATGGGGAATCGGATGTGGGGAATCAGAGGCGGGGAATCAGAGCTGTGGAATCAGAGGCGGGGAATCAGAGTTGGGGCATCAGAGGTGGGGAATTAGATATGGGGAAACAGAGGCGGGGAATCAGAGGCGTGGAAACAGAGGCGGGGAATCAGATATGGGGAATCAGAGGTGGGGAATCAGAGGCAGGTAATCAGATGTGCGGAATCAGAGATGGGGAATCAGAGGCAGGGAATCAGATGCTGGGAATAAGAGGCCGGGAATCAGAGGTGGGGAATCAGAGTCCGGGAATCAGAGATGGGGAGTCAGAGGCGGGGAATGAGGTATGGAGAATCAGAGGCGGGGAATCAGAGGCGGGGAAACAGAGGTGGGGAATCAGATATGGGGAATCAGAGGTGGCGAATCAAAGGCGGTGAATCAGAGATGGGGAATCAGAGGCGGGGAATCAGAGGCAGGGAATCAAACACGGGGAATCAGAGGCGGGGAATCAGAGCTGGGGAATCAGAGGCTGGGAATCAAAGTTGGGGAATCAGAGGCAGGGAATCAGATATGGGGAAACAGGGGCGGGGAATCAGAGGCGGGGAAACAGAGGCAGGGAATCAGATATGGGGAATAAGAGGCGGGGAATTAGAGTTGGGGAATCAGAGGCGGGGAATCAGAGGCGGGGAAACAGAGGCGGGGAATCAAACGGGGAATCAGAGGTGGGGAATCAGAGGTTGGGAATCAGATGCAGGGAATCAGAGGCGGGGAATCAGAGGCGGGGAATCAGAGGCAGGGAATCAGATGTGCGGAATCGGAGATGGGGAATCAGAGGCAGGGAATCAGAGGCGGGGAATCAGAGGCGGGGAATCAGAGGCCGGGAATCAGATATGGGGAAACAGAGGCGGGGAAACAGAGGCTGGGGATCAGATATGGGGAATCAGAGGTGGGGAATCAGAGGTTGGGAATCAGAGGCAGGGAATCAGAGGCTTGGAATCAGATGCAGGGAATCAGATGCGGGGAATCAGAGGCGGGGAATCAGAGCTGGGGAATCAGATGCTGGGAATCAAAGTTGGGGAATCAGAGGCAGGGAATCAGATATGGGGAAACAGGGGTGGGGAATCAGAGGCGGGGAAACAGAGGCGGGGAATCAGATATGGGGAATCAGAGGCGGGGAATTAGAGTTGGGGAATCAGAGGCGGGGAATCAGAGGCGGGGAAACAGAGGCGGGGAATCAAACACGGGGAATCAGAGGTGGGGAATCAGAGGTTGGGAATCAGAGGCAGGGAATCAGAGGCGGGGAATCAGAGGCGGGGAATCAGAGGCAGGGAATCAGATGTGCGGAATCGGAGATGGGGAATCAGAGGCAGGGAATCAGAGGCGGGGAATCAGAGGCGGGGAACCAGAGGCCGGGAATCAGATATGGGGAAACAGAGGTGGGGAATGAGAGGCGGGGAAACAGAGGCTGGGAATCAGATATGGGGAATCAGAGGTGGGGAATCAGAGGTTGGGAATCAGAGGCAGGGAATAAGAGGCTTGGAATCAGATGCAGGGAATCAGATGCGGGGAATCAGAGGCGGGGAATCAGAGCTGGGGAATCAGAGGTGGGGAATTAGAGTTGTGGAATCAGAGGCGGGGACTTAGATATTGGGAAACAGAGGCGGGGAATCAGAGGCGGGGAAACAGAAGCGGGGAATCAGATATGGGGAATAAGAGATGGGGAATCAGAGGCAGGGAATCAGATGTGCGGAATCAGAGATGGGGAATCAAAGGCAGGGAATCAGAATCAGTAGCAGGGAATCAGAGGTGGGGAATCAGAGTCCGGGAATCAGAGATGGGGATTCAGAGGCGGGGAATGAGATATGGGGAATCAGAGGCGGGGAATCAGAGGCGGGGAAACAGAGGCGGGGAATCAGATATGGGGAATCAGAGGTGGCGAATCAAAGGCGGTGAATCAGAGATGGGGAATCAGAGGCCGGGAATCAGAGGCAGGGAATCAAACACGGGGAATCAGAGGCGGGGAATCATAGCTGGCGAATCAGAGGCGGGGAATCAGAGGTGGGGAATCAGAGGCGGGGAATCAGATATTGGGAATCAGAGGTGGGGAATCAGAGGCGGGGAAACAGAGGCGGGGAATCAGATATGGTGTATCAGAGGTGGGGAATCAGAGGTTGTGAATCAGAGATGGGGAATCAGAGGCGGGGAATCAGAGGCCGGTAATCAGACGCGGGGACTCAGAGGCGGGGAATCAGAGCTGGGAAATTAGAGGCAGGGAATCAGAGTTGGGGATTCAGAGGCGGGGAATCAGATATGGGGAAACAGAGGCGGGGAATCAGATGCGGGCAAATAGAGGCGGGGATCAGATATGGGGAAACAGAGGCGGGGAATCAGAGGCGGGGAAACAGAGGCGTGGAATCAGATATGGGGAATCAGAGGTGGGGAATCAGAGGTTGGGAATCAGAGGCTGGGAATCAGAGGCTGGGAATCAGATGCATGGAATCAGATGCGGGGAATCAGAGGCGGGGAATCAGAGCTGGGGAATCAGAGGTGGGGACTCAAAGTTGGGGAATCAGAGGCGGGGACTTAGATATGGGGAAACAGAGGCGGGGAATCAGAGGCGGGGAATCAGAGGCGGGGAAACAGAGGCGAGGAATCAGATATGGGGAATAAGAGGTGGCGAATCAAAGGCGGTGAATCAGAGATGGGGAATCAGAGGCGGGGAATCAGAGGCAGGGGATCAAACACGGGGAATCAGAGGCGGGGAATCAGAGCCGAGGAATCAGAGGCGGGGAATCAGAGTTGGGGAATCAGAGGTGGGGAATCAGAGTTGGGGAATCAGAGGCAGGGACTTAGATATTGGGAAACAGAGGCGGGGAATCAAAGGAGGGGAAACAGAGGCGGGGAATCAGATATGGGGAATCAGAGGTGGGGAATCGGAGGCAGAGAATTAGATTTGCGGAATCAGAGGCAGGGAATCAGAAACAGACGCAGGGAATCAGAGGCCGGGAATCAGAGGCCGGAATCAGATGCCGGGAATAAGAGGCCGGGAATCAGAGGTGGGGAATCAGAGTCCGGGAATCAGAGATGGGGATTTAGAGGCGGGGAATGAGATATGGGGAATCAGAGGCGGGGAATCAGAGGCGGGGAAACAGAGGCGGGGAATCAGATATGGGGAATCAGAGCTGGGGAATCAGAGGCAGGGGATCAAACACGGGGAATCAGAGGCGGGGAATCACAGCTGGGGAATCAGAGGTGGGGAATCAAGAGTTGGGGAATCAGAGGCGGGGAATCAGAGCTGGGGAATCAGAGGTGGGGAATCAGAGTCGGGGAATCAGAGGCAGGGAATCGGATGTGCGGAATCAGAGATGGGGAATCAGAGGTGGGGAATCAGAGGCGGTGAATCTGAGATGGGGAATCAGAGGCGTGGAATCAGAGGCAGGTTTTCAGACACGGGGATTCAGAGGCTGGGAATCAGACGGGGGGAATCAAAGGCGGGGAATGAAGCTGGGGAATCAGAGGCAGGGAATCAGAGTTGGGGATTCAGAGGCGGGGAATCAGATATGGGGAAACAGAGGCGGGGAATCAGAGGCGGGCAAACAGAGGCGGGGAATTAGATATGGGGAATCAGTGGTGGGGAATCAGAGGTGGTGAATCAGAGATGGGGAATCACAGGCGGGGAATCAGAGGCAGGGAATAGAACGCGGGGAATCAGAGGCAGGGAATCAGAGCTGGGGAATAAGAGGCGGGGAATCATAGTTGGGAATCAGAGGCGGGGAATCAGATATGGGGAAACAGAGGCGGGGAATCAGGGGCGGGGAAACAGAGGCGGGGAATCAGATATGGGGAATCGGATGTGGGGAATCAGAGGCGGGGAATCAGAGCTGTGGAATCAGAGGCGGGGAATCAGAGTTGGGGCATCAGAGGTGGGGAATTAGATATGGGGAAACAGAGGCGGGGAATCAGAGGCAGTGAATCAGATGTGCAGAATCAGAGATGGGGAATCAGAGGCAGCGAATCAGAGGCGGGGAATCAGAGGCGGGGAATCAGAGGCCGGGAATCAGAGGCCGGGAATCAGAGGCCGGGAATCAGAGGCCGGCAATCAGAGGCCGGGAATCAGAGATGGGGATTCAGAGGCGGGGAATCAAACACGGGGAATCAGAGCTGGGGAATCAGAGGCAGGGAATCAGAGGCGGGGAATCAGAGGAAGGGAATCAGATGTGGGGAATCAGAGGCGGGGAATCAGAGCTGGGGAATCAGAGGCGGGGAATCAGAGTTTGGGAATCAGAGGCGTGGAATTAGATATGGGGAAACAGAGGCGGGGAATCAGAGGCGGGGAAACAGAGCTGGGGAATCAGAGGCGGGGAAATCAGAGTTGGGGAATCGGAGGCGGGGAATCAGATATGGGGAATCAGAGGCGGGGAATCAGGGGTGGGGTATCAGAGGCTGGGTATCAGACACGGGGATTCAGAGGCGGGGAATCAGAGGCAGGGAATCAGATGTGCGGAATCAGAGATGGGGAATCAGAGGCAGGGAATCAGATGTGCGGAATCAGAGATGGGGAATCAAAGGCAGGGAATCAGAATCAGAAGCAGGGAATCAGAGGCCGGGAATCAGAGGCCGGAATCAGATGCCGGGAATAAGAGGCCGGAAATCAGAGGTGGGGAATCAGAGTCCGGGAATCAGAGATGGGGATTCAGAGGCGGGGAATGAGATATGGGGAATCAGAGGCGGGGAATCAGAGGCGGGGAAACAGAGGCGGGGAATCAGGGGTGGGGTATCAGAGGCTGGGTATCAGACACGGGGATTCAGAGGCGGGGAATCAGAGGCAGGGAATCAGATGTGCGGAATCAGAGATGGGGAATCAGAGGCAGGGAATCAGATGTGCGGAATCAGAGATGGGGAATCAAAGGCAGGGAATCAGAATCAGAAGCAGGGAATCAGAGGCCGTGAATCAGAGGCCGGAATCAGATGCCGGGAATAAGAGGCCGGAAATCAGAGGTGGGGAATCAGAGTCCGGGAATCAGAGATGGGGATTCAGAGGCGGGGAATGAGATATGGGGAATCAGAGGCGGGGAATCAGAGGCGGGGAAACAGAGGCGGGGATACAGATATGGTGAATCAGAGGTGGCGAATCAAAGGCGGTGAATCAGAGATGGGGAATCAGAGGCCGGGAATCAGAGGCAGGGAATCAGACGCGGGGAATCAGAGGTGGTGAATCAGAGATGTGGAATCAGAGGCGGGGAATCAGAGGCAGGGAATCAGACGCGGGGAATAAGAGGCGGGGAATCATAGCTGGCGAATCAGAGGCGGGGAATCAGAGGTGGGGAATCAGAGGCGGGGAATCAGATATTGGGAATCAGAGGTGGCGAATCAGAGACGGGGAAACAGAGGCGGGGAATCAGATATGGGGTATCAGAGGTGGGGAATCAGAGGTTGTGAATCAGAGATGGGGAATCAGAGGCGGGGAATCAGAGGCCGGTAATCAGACGCGGGGAATCAGAGGAGGGGAATCAGAGCTGGGAAATTAGAGGCAGGGAATCAGAGTTGGGGTTTCAGAGGCGGGGAATCAGATATGGGGAAACAGAGGCGGGGAATCAGAGGCGGGCAAATAGAGGCGGGGTTCAGATATGGGGAAACAGAGGCGGGGAATCAGAGGCGGGGAATCAGAGCTGGGGAATCAGAGGTGGATAATCAAAGTTGGGGAATCAGAGGCGGGGAATTAGATTTGCGGAATCAGAGATGGGGAATCAGAAGCAGGGAATCTGAGGCCGGGAATCAGAGGCCGGAATCAGATGCCGGGAATAAGAGGCCGGGAATCAGAGGGGGGGAATCAGAGTCCGGGAATCAGAGATGGGGAATCAGAGGCGGGGAATGAGATATGGGGAATCAGAGGAGGGGAATCAGAGGCGGGGAAACAGAGGCGAGGAATCAGATATGGGGAATCAGAGGTGGCGAATCAAAGGCGTTGAATCAGAGATGGGGAATCAGAGGCGTGGAATCAGAGGCAGGGAATCAAACACGGGGAATCAGAGGCGGGAAATCAGAGCTGGGGAATCAGAGGCGGGGAATCAGAGTTGGGGAATCAGAGGCGGGGAATCAGAGCTGGGGAATCAGAGGTGGGGATCAGAGTCGGGGAATCAGAGGCAGGGAATCAGATGTGCGGAATCAGAGATGGGGAATCAGAGGTGGGGAATCAGCGGCTGTGAATCAGAGATGGGGAATCAGAGGCGGGGAATCAGAGGCAGGAAATCAGACACGGGGACTCAGAGGCTGGGAATCAGACGGGGGGAATCAAAGGCGGGGAATCAGAGCTGGGGAATCAGAGGCGGGGAATCAGAGTTGGGGAATCAGAAGCGGGGAATCAGATATGGGGAAACAGAGGAGGGGAATCAGAGGCGGGGAAACAGAGGCGGGGAATCTGATATGGGGAATCAGAGGTGGCGAATGAAAGGCGGTGAATCAGAGATGGGGAATCAGAGGCGGGGAATCAGAGGCAGTGAATCAAACACGGGGAATCATAGGTGGGGAATCAGAGCTGGGGAATCAGAGGCGGGGAATCAGAGTTGGGGAATCAGAGGCGGGGAATCAGATATGGGGAAACAGAGGCTGGGAATCAGAGGCAGGGAAACAGAGGTGGGGAATCATATATGGGGAATCAGAGGTGGGGAATCAGAGGTTACGAAACAGAGGCAGGGAATCAGAGCTGGGGAATCAGAGGCGGGGAATCAGAGCTGGGGAATCAGAGGCAGGGAATCAGAGTTGTGGATTCAGAGGCGGGGAATCAGAGCTGGGGAATCAGAGGCGGGGAATCAGAGGCGGGGAAATAGATATGGGGAAACAGAGGCGGGGAATTAGAGGCGGGGAAACAGAGGCGGGGAATCAGATATGGGGAATCAGAGGTGGGGAATCAGAGGCAGGGAATCAGATGTGCGGAATCAGAGATGGGGAATCAGAGGCAGGGATCAGAATCAGAAGCGGGGAATCAGAGGCCGGGATCAGAGGCCGGGAATCAGATGCCGGGAATAAGAGGCCAGGAATCAGAGTCCGGGAATCAGAGATGGGGAATCAGAGGCGGGGAATGAAATATGGGGAATCAGAGGCGGGGTATCAGAGGCGGGGAAACAGAGGCGGGGAATCTGATATGGGGAATCAGGGTGGCGAATGAAAGGCGGTGAATCAGAGATGGTGAATCAGAGGCGGGGAATCAGAGCTGGGGAATCAGAGGCGGGGAATCAGAGTTGGGGAATCAGAGGCGGGGAATCAGATATGGGGAAACAGATGCGGGGAATCAGATATGGGGAATCAGAGGTGGGGAATCAGAGGATGGGAAACAGAGGCAGGGAATCAGAGGCGGGGAGTCAGAGGCGGGGAATCAGAGGCAGGGAATCAGATGTGCAGAATCAGAGATGGGGAATCAGAGGCAGCGAATCAGAGGCGGGGAATCAGAGGCGGGGAATCAGAGGCCGGGAATCAGAGGCCGGGAATCAGAGGCCGGGAATCAGAGGCCGGCAATCAGAGGCCGGGAATCAGAGATGGGGATTCAGAGGCGGGGAATCAAACACGGGGAATCAGAGCTGGGGAATCAGAGGCAGGGAATCAGAGGCGGGGAATCTGAGGAAGGGAATCAGATGTGGGGAATCAGAGGCGGGGAATCAGAGCTGGGGAATCAGAGGCGGGGAATCAGAGTTTGGGAATCAGAGGCGTGGAATTAGATATGGGGAAACAGAGGCGGGGAATCAGAGGCGGGGAAACAGAGCTGGGGAATCAGAGGCGGGGAAATCAGAGTTGGGGAATCGGAGGCGGGGAATCAGATATGGGGAATCAGAGGCGGGGAATTAGAGGCACGGAAAGAGAGGCGGGGAATCAGATATGGGGAATCAGAGGTGGGGAATCAGGGGTTGGGTATCAGAGGCTGGGTATCAGACACGGGGATTCAGAGGCGGGGAATCAGAGGCAGGGAATCAGATGTGCGGAATCAGAGATGGGGAATCAGAGGCAGGGAATCAGATGTGCGGAATCAGAGATGGGGAATCAAAGGCAGGGAATCAGAATCAGAAGCAGGGAATCAGAGGCCGTGAATCAGAGGCCGGAATCAGATGCCGGGAATAAGAGGCCGGGAATCAGAGGTGGGGAATCAGAGTCCGGGAATCAGAGATGGGGATTCAGAGGCGGGGAATGAGATATGGGGAATCAGAGGCGGGGAATCAGAGGCGGGGAAACAGAGGCGGGGAATCAGATATGGCGAATCAGAGGTGGCGAATCAAAGGCGGTGAATCAGAGATGGGGAATCAGAGGCCGGGAATCAGAGGCAGGGAATCAAACACGGGGAATCAGAGGAGGGGAATCAGAATTAGGGAATCAGAGATGGGGAATCAGATGTGCGGAATCAGAGATGGGGAATCAGAGGTGGGGAATCAGAGGCTGTGAATCAGAGATGGGGAATCAGAGGCGGGGAATCAGAGGCAAGAAATCAGACACGGGGTTTCAGAGGCTGGGAATCAGATGGGGGAATCAAAGGCGGGGAATCAGAGCTGGGGAATCAGAGGCAGGGAATCAGAGTTGGGGATTCAGAGGCGGGGAATCAGATATGGGGAAACAGAGGCGGGGAATCAGAGTCGGGCAAACAGAGGCGGGGAATTAGATATGGGGAATCAGAGGTGGGGAATCAGAGGTGGTGAATCAGAGATGGGGAATCACAGGCGGGGAATCAGAGGCAGGGAATAGAACGCGGGGAATCAGAGGCAGGGAATCAGAGTTGGGGCATCAGAGGTTGGGAATTAGATATGGGGAAACAGAGGCGGGGAATCAGAGGCGGGGAAACAGAGGCGGGAAATCAGATATGGGGAATCAGAGGTGGGGAATCAGAGGCAGGGAATCAGATGTGCGGAATCAGAGATGGGGAATCAGAGGCAGGGAATCAGAATCAGAAGCGGGGAATCAGAGGCCGGGAAACAGAGGTGGGGAATCAGATAAGGGGAATCAGAGGTGGGGAATCAGAGGCAGGGAAATAGATTTGCGGAATCAGAGATGGGGAATCAGAAGCAGGGAATCAGAGGCAGGGAAACAAACACGGGGAATCAGAGGCGGGGAATCAGAGCTGGGGAATCAGAGGCTGGGAATCAAAGTTGGGGAAACAGAGGCAGGGAATCAGATATGGGGAAACAGGGGCGGGGAATCAGAGGCGGGGAAACAGAGGCTGGGAATCAGATATGGGGAATCAGAGGTGGGGAATCAGAGGCGGGGAATCAGAGCTGGGGAATCAGAGGTGGGGAATCAAAGTTGGGGAATCAGAGGCGGGGACTTAGATATGGGGAAACAGAGGCGGGGAATCAGAGACGGGGAAACAGAGGCGGGGATTCAGATATGGGGAATCAGAGGTGGGGAATCAGAGGCAGGGAATTAGATGTGCGGAATCAGAAATGGGGAATCAGAGGCAGGGAATCAGAATCAGAAGCAGGGAATCAGAGGCCGGGAATCACAGGCCGGAATCAGATGCCGGGAATAAGAGGTCGGGAATCAGAGGTGGGGAATCAGAGTCCGGGAATCAGAGATGGGGAATCAGAGGCGGGGAATGAGATATGGGGAATCAGAGGCGGGGAATCAGAGGCGGGGAAACAGTGGCGAGGAATCAGATATGGGGAATCAGAGGTGGCGAATCAAAGGCGGTGAATCAGAGATGGGGAATCAGAGCTGGGGAATCAGAGGCAGGGGATCAAACACGGGGAATCAGACGCGGGGAATCACAGCTGGGGAATCAGAGGTGGGGAATCAGAGTTGGGGAATCAGAGGCGGGGAATCAGAGCTGGGGAATCAGAGGTGGGGAATCAGAGTCGGGGAATCAGAGGCAGGGAATCGGATGTGCGGAATCAGAGATGGGGAATCAGAGGTGGGGAATCAGAGGCGGTGAATCTGAGATGGGGAATCAGAGGCGGGGAATCAGAGGCAGGTTTTCAGACACGGGGATTCAGAGGCTGGGAATCAGACGGGGGGAATCAAAGGCGGGGAATGAAGCTGGGGAATCAGAGGCAGGGAATCAGAGTTGGGGATTCAGAGGCGGGGAATCAGATATGGGGAAACAGAGGCGGGGAATCAGAGGCGGGCAAACAGAGGCGGGGAATTAGATACGGGGAATCAGTGGTGGGGAATCAGAGGTGGTGAATCAGAGATGGGGAATCACAGGCGGGGAATCAGAGGCAGGGAATAGAACGCGGGGAATCAGAGGCAGGGAATCAGAGCTGGGGAATAAGAGGCGGGGAATCATAGTTGGGAATCAGAGGCAGGGAATCAGATATGGGGAAACAGAGGCGGGGAATCAGGGGCGGGGAAACAGAGGCGGGGAATCAGATATGGGGAATCGGATGTGGGGAATCAGAGGCGGGGAATCAGAGCTGTGGAATCAGAGGCGGGGAATCAGAGTTGGGGCATCAGAGGTGGGGAATTAGATATGGGGAAACAGAGGCGGGGAATCAGAGGCGTGGAAACAGAGGCGGGGAATCAGATATGGGGAATCAGAGGTGGGGAATCAGAGGCAGGTAATCAGATGTGCGGAATCAGAGATGGGGAATCAGAGGCAGGGAATCAGATGCTGGGAATAAGAGGCCGGGAATCAGAGGTGGGGAATCAGAGTCCGGGAATCAGAGATGGGGAGTCAGAGGCGGGGAATGAGGTATGGAGAATCAGAGGCGGGGAATCAGAGGCGGGGAAACAGAGGTGGGGAATCAGATATGGGGAATCAGAGGTGGCGAATCAAAGGCGGTGAATCAGAGATGGGGAATCAGAGGCGGGGAATCAGAGGCAGGGAATCAAACACGGGGAATCAGAGGCGGGGAATCAGAGCTGGGGAATCAGAGGCTGGGAATCAAAGTTGGGGAATCAGAGGCAGGGAATCAGATATGGGGAAACAGGGGCGGGGAATCAGAGGCGGGGAAACAGAGGCAGGGAATCAGATATGGGGAATAAGAGGCGGGGAATTAGAGTTGGGGAATCAGAGGCGGGGAATCAGAGGCGGGGAAACAGAGGCGGGGAATCAAACGGGGAATCAGAGGTGGGGAATCAGAGGTTGGGAATCAGATGCAGGGAATCAGAGGCGGGGAATCAGAGGCGGGGAATCAGAGGCAGGGAATCAGATGTGCGGAATCGGAGATGGGGAATCAGAGGCAGGGAATCAGAGGCGGGGAATCAGAGGCGGGGAATCAGAGGCCGGGAATCAGATATGGGGAAACAGAGGCGGGGAAACAGAGGCTGGGGATCAGATATGGGGAATCAGAGGTGGGGAATCAGAGGTTGGGAATCAGAGGCAGGGAATCAGAGGCTTGGAATCAGATGCAGGGAATCAGATGCGGGGAATCAGAGGCGGGGAATCAGAGCTGGGGAATCAGATGCTGGGAATCAAAGTTGGGGAATCAGAGGCAGGGAATCAGATATGGGGAAACAGGGGTGGGGAATCAGAGGCGGGGAAACAGAGGCGGGGAATCAGATATGGGGAATCAGAGGCGGGGAATTAGAGTTGGGGAATCAGAGGCGGGGAATCAGAGGCGGGGAAACAGAGGCGGGGAATCAAACACGGGGAATCAGAGGTGGGGAATCAGAGGTTGGGAATCAGAGGCAGGGAATCAGAGGCGGGGAATCAGAGGCGGGGAATCAGAGGCAGGGAATCAGATGTGCGGAATCGGAGATGGGGAATCAGAGGCAGGGAATCAGAGGCGGGGAATCAGAGGCGGGGAACCAGAGGCCGGGAATCAGATATGGGGAAACAGAGGCGGGGAATGAGAGGCGGGGAAACAGAGGCTGGGAATCAGATATGGGGAATCAGAGGTGGGGAATCAGAGGTTGGGAATCAGAGGCAGGGAATAAGAGGCTTGGAATCAGATGCAGGGAATCAGATGCGGGGAATCAGAGGCGGGGAATCAGAGCTGGGGAATCAGAGGTGGGGAATTAGAGTTGTGGAATCAGAGGCGGGGACTTAGATATTGGGAAACAGAGGCGGGGAATCAGAGGCGGGGAAACAGAAGCGGGGAATCAGATATGGGGAATAAGAGATGGGGAATCAGAGGCAGGGAATCAGATGTGCGGAATCAGAGATGGGGAATCAAAGGCAGGGAATCAGAATCAGTAGCAGGGAATCAGAGGTGGGGAATCAGAGTCCGGGAATCAGAGATGGGGATTCAGAGGCGGGGAATGAGATATGGGGAATCAGAGGCGGGGAATCAGAGGCGGGGAAACAGAGGCGGGGAATCAGATATGGGGAATCAGAGGTGGCGAATCAAAGGCGGTGAATCAGAGATGGGGAATCAGAGGCCGGGAATCAGAGGCAGGGAATCAAACACGGGGAATCAGAGGCGGGGAATCATAGCTGGCGAATCAGAGGCGGGGAATCAGAGGTGGGGAATCAGAGGCGGGGAATCAGATATTGGGAATCAGAGGTGGGGAATCAGAGGCGGGGAAACAGAGGCGGGGAATCAGATATGGTGTATCAGAGGTGGGGAATCAGAGGTTGTGAATCAGAGATGGGGAATCAGAGGCGGGGAATCAGAGGCCGGTAATCAGACGCGGGGAATCAGAGGCGGGGAATCAGAGCTGGGAAATTAGAGGCAGGGAATCAGAGTTGGGGATTCAGAGGCGGGGAATCAGATATGGGGAAACAGAGGCGGGGAATCAGATGCGGGCAAATAGAGGCGGGGATCAGATATGGGGAAACAGAGGCGGGGAATCAGAGGCGGGGAAACAGAGGCGTGGAATCAGATATGGGGAATCAGAGGTGGGGAATCAGAGGTTGGGAATCAGAGGCTGGGAATCAGAGGCTGGGAATCAGATGCATGGAATCAGATGCGGGGAATCAGAGGCGGGGAATCAGAGCTGGGGAATCAGAGGTGGGGACTCAAAGTTGGGGAATCAGAGGCGGGGACTTAGATATGGGGAAACAGAGGCGGGGAATCAGAGGCGGGGAATCAGAGGCGGGGAAACAGAGGCGAGGAATCAGATATGGGGAATAAGAGGTGGCGAATCAAAGGCGGTGAATCAGAGATGGGGAATCAGAGGCGGGGAATCAGAGGCAGGGGATCAAACACGGGGAATCAGAGGCGGGGAATCAGAGCCGAGGAATCAGAGGCGGGGAATCAGAGTTGGGGAATCAGAGGTGGGGAATCAGAGTTGGGGAATCAGAGGCAGGGACTTAGATATTGGGAAACAGAGGCGGGGAATCAAAGGAGGGGAAACAGAGGCGGGGAATCAGATATGGGGAATCAGAGGTGGGGAATCGGAGGCAGAGAATTAGATTTGCGGAATCAGAGGCAGGGAATCAGAAACAGACGCAGGGAATCAGAGGCCGGGAATCAGAGGCCGGAATCAGATGCCGGGAATAAGAGGCCGGGAATCAGAGGTGGGGAATCAGAGTCCGGGAATCAGAGATGGGGATTTAGAGGCGGGGAATGAGATATGGGGAATCAGAGGCGGGGAATCAGAGGCGGGGAAACAGAGGCGGGGAATCAGATATGGGGAATCAGAGCTGGGGAATCAGAGGCAGGGGATCAAACACGGGGAATCAGAGGCGGGGAATCACAGCTGGGGAATCAGAGGTGGGGAATCAAGAGTTGGGGAATCAGAGGCGGGGAATCAGAGCTGGGGAATCAGAGGTGGGGAATCAGAGTCGGGGAATCAGAGGCAGGGAATCGGATGTGCGGAATCAGAGATGGGGAATCAGAGGTGGGGAATCAGAGGCGGTGAATCTGAGATGGGGAATCAGAGGCGTGGAATCAGAGGCAGGTTTTCAGACACGGGGATTCAGAGGCTGGGAATCAGACGGGGGGAATCAAAGGCGGGGAATGAAGCTGGGGAATCAGAGGCAGGGAATCAGAGTTGGGGATTCAGAGGCGGGGAATCAGATATGGGGAAACAGAGGCGGGGAATCAGAGGCGGGCAAACAGAGGCGGGGAATTAGATATGGGGAATCAGTGGTGGGGAATCAGAGGTGGTGAATCAGAGATGGGGAATCACAGGCGGGGAATCAGAGGCAGGGAATAGAACGCGGGGAATCAGAGGCAGGGAATCAGAGCTGGGGAATAAGAGGCGGGGATTCATAGTTGGGAATCAGAGGCGGGGAATCAGATATGGGGAAACAGAGGCGGGGAATCAGGGGCGGGGAAACAGAGGCGGGGAATCAGATATGGGGAATCGGATGTGGGGAATCAGAGGCGGGGAATCAGAGCTGTGGAATCAGAGGCGGGGAATCAGAGTTGGGGCATCAGAGGTGGGGAATTAGATATGGGGAAACAGAGGCGGGGAATCAGAGGCGTGGAAACAGAGGCGGGGAATCAGATATGTGGGAATCAGAGGTGGGGAATCAGAGGCAGGTAATCAGATGTGCGGAATCAGAGATGGGGAATCAGAGGCAGGGAATCAGAATCAGAAGCGGGGAGTCAGAGGACGGGAATCAGAGGCCTGGAATCAGATGCTGGGAATAAGAGGCCGGGAATCAGAGGTGGGGAATCAGAGTCCGGGAATCAGAGATGGGGAGTCAGAGGCGGGGAATGTGATATGGAGAATCAGAGGCGGGGAATCAGAGGTGGGGAATCCGATATGGGGAATCAGAGGTGGCGAATCAAAGGCGGTGAATCAGAGATGGGGAATCAGAGGCGGGGAATCAGAGGCAGGGAATCAAACACGGGGAATCAGAGGCGGGGAATCAGAGCTGGGGAATCAGAGGCTGGGAATCAAAGTTGGGGAATCAGAGGCAGGGAATCAGATATGGGGAAACATGGGCGCGGAATCAGAGGCGGGGAAACAGAGGCAGGGAATCAGATATGGGGAATCAGAGGCGGGGAATTAGAGTTGGGGAATCAGAGGCGGGGAATCAGAGGCGGGGAAACAGAGGCGGGGAATCAAACACGGGGAATCAGAGGTGGGGAATCAGAGGTTGGGAATCAGATGCAGGGAATCAGAGGCGGGGAATCAGAGGCGGGGAATCAGAGGCAGGGAATCAGATGTGCGGAATCGGAGATGGGGAATCAGAGGCAGGGAATCAGAGGCGGGGAATCAGAGGCGGGGAATCAGAGGCCGGGAATCAGATATGGGGAAACAGAGGCGGGGAAACAGAGGCTGGGGATCAGATATGGGGAATCAGAGGTGGGGAATCAGAGGTAGGGAATCAGAGGCAGGGAATCAGAGGCTTGGAATCAGATGCAGGGAATCAGATGCGGGGAATCAGAGGCGGGGAATCAGAGCTGGGGAATCAGATGCTGGGAATCAAAGTTGGGGAATCAGAGGCAGGGAATCAGATATGGGGAAACAGGGGTGGGGAATCAGAGGCGGGGAAACAGAGGCGGGGAATCAGATATGGGGAATCAGAGGCGGGGAATTAGAGTTGGGGAATCAGAGGCGGGGAATCAGAGGCGGAGAAACAGAGGCGGGGAATCAAACACGGGGAATCAGAGGTGGGGAATCAGAGGTTGGGAATCAGAGGCAGGGAATCAGAGGCGGGGAATCAGAGGCGGGGAATCAGAGGCAGGGAATCAGATGTGCGGAATCGGAGATGGGGAATCAGAGGCAGGGAATCAGAGGCGGGGAATCAGAGGCGGGGAACCAGAGGCCGGGAATCAGATATGGGGAAACAGAGGCGGGGAATCAGAGGCGGGGAAACAGAGGCTGGGAATCAGATATGGGGAATCAGAGGTGGGGAATCAGAGGTTGGGAATCAGAGGCAGGGAATAAGAGGCTTGGAATCAGATGCAGGGAATCAGATGCGGGGAATCAGAGGCGGGGAATCAGAGCTGGGGAATCAGAGGTGGGGAATTAGAGTTGTGGACTCAGAGGCGGGGACTTAGATATTGGGAAACAGAGGCGGGGAATCAGAGGCGGGGAAACAGAAGCGGGGAATCAGATATGGGGAATCAGAGATGGGGAATCAGAGGCAGGGAATCAGATGTGCGGAATCAGAGATGGGGAATCAAAGGCAGGGAATCAGAATCAGTAGCAGGGAATCAGAGGTGGGGAATCAGAGTCCGGGAATCAGAGATGGGGATTCAGAGGCGGGGAATGAGATATGGGGAATCAGAGGCGGGGAATCAGAGGCGGGGAAACAGAGGCGGGGAATCAGATATGGGGAATCAGAGGTGGCGAATCAAAGGCGGTGAATCAGAGTTGGGGAATCAGTGGCCGGGAATCAGAGGCAGGGAATCAAACACGGGGAATCAGAGGCGGGGAATCATAGCTGGCGAATCAGAGGCGGGGAATCAGAGGTGGGGATTCAGAGGCGGGGAATCAGATATTGGGAATCAGAGGTGGGGAATCAGAGGCGGGGAAACAGAGGCGGGGAATCAGATATGGGGTATCAGAGGTGGGGAATCAGAGGTTGTGAATCAGAGATGGGGAATCAGAGGCGGGGAATCAGAGGCCGGTAATCAGACGCGGGGAATCAGAGGCGGGGAATCAGAGCTGGGAAATTAGAGGCAGGGAATCAGAGTTGGGGATTCAGAGGCGGGGAATCAGATATGGGGAAACAGAGGCGGGGAATCAGATGCGGGCAAATAGAGGCGGGGATCAGATATGGGGAAACAGAGGCGGGGAATCAGAGGCGGGGAAACAGAGGCGTGGAATCAGATATGGGGAATCAGAGGTGGGGAATCAGAGGTTGGGAATCAGAGTCTGGGAATAAGAGGCTGGGAATCAGATGCATGGAATCAGATGCGGGGAATCAGAGGCGGGGAATCAGAGCTGGGGAATCAGAGGTGGGGAATCAAAGTTGGGGAATCAGAGGCGGGGACTTAGATATGGGGAAACAGAGGCGGGGAATCAGAGGCGGGTAAACAGAGGCGGGGAATCAGATATGGGGAATCAGAGGTGGGGAATCAGAGGCAGGGAATTAGATTTGCGGAATCAGAGATGGGGAATCAGAAGCAGGGAATCAGAGGCCGGAAATCAGAGGCCGGAATCAGATGCCGGGAATAAGAGGCCGGGAATCAGAGGTGGGGAATCAGAGTCCGGGAATCAGAGATGGGGAATCAGAGGCGGGGAATGAGATATGGGGAATCAGAGGCGGGGAAACAGAGGCGAGGAATCAGATATGGGGAATCAGAGGTGGCGAATCAAAGGCGGTGAATCAGAGATGGGGAATCAGAGGCGGGGAATCAGAGGCAGGGGATCAAAGACGGGGAATCAGAGGTGGGGAATCAGAGCTGGGGAATCAGAGGCGGGGAATCAGAGTTGGGGAGTCAGAGGTGGGGATTCAGATATGGGGAATCAGAGGTGGGGAATCAGAGGCAGGGAATCAAACACGGGGAATCAGATGCGGGGAATCAGAGCTGGGGAATCAGAGGCGGGGAATCAGAGTTGGGGAATCAGAGGCGGGGAATCAGACGCAGGGAATCAATATGTGAAATCAGAGGTGGGGAATCAGACGCAGGGAATCAATATGGGAAATCAGAGTTGGGGAATCAGAGGTTGGGAATCAAAGGAAGGGAATCAGAGGCGAGGAATCAGAGCTGGGGAATCAGAGGCGGGGAATCAGAATTGGGGAATCAGAGATGGGGAATCAGAGATGGGGAATCAGAGGCGGGGAATCAGACGCGTGGAATCAGAGGTGGTGAATCAGTGATGTGGAATCAGAGGCGGGGAATCAGAGGCAGGGAATCAGACGCGGGGAATCAGAGGTGGGGAATCATAGCTGGCGAATCAGAGGCGGGGAATGAGATATGGGGAATCAGAGGCGGGGAATCAGAGGCGGGGAAACAGTGGCGAGGAATCAGATATGGGGAATCAGAGGTGGCGAATCAAAGGCGGTGAATCAGAGATGGGGAATCAGAGGCGGGGAATCAGAGGCAGGGGATCAAACACGGGGAATCAGAGGCGGGGAATCAGAGCTGTGGAATCAGAGGCGGGGAATCAGAGTTGGGGAATCAGAGGCGGGGAATCAGAGCTGGGGAATCAGAGGTGGGGAATCAGAGTCGGGGAATCAGAGGCAGGGAGTCGGATGTGCGGAATCAGAGATGGGTAATCAGAGGTGGGGAATCAGAGGCGGTGAATCTGAGATGGGGAATCAGAGACGGGGAATCAGTGGCAGGTTATCAGACACGGGGATTCAGAGGCTGGGAATCAGACGGGGGGAATCAAAGGCGGGGAATGAAGCTGGGGAATCAGAGGCAGGGAATCAGAGTTGGGGAATCAGAGGCGGGGAATCAGAGTTGGGGAATCAGAGGCGGGGAATCAGAGCTGCGGAATCAGAGGTGGGGATCAGAGTCGGGGAATCAGAGGCAGGGGATCAAACACGGGGAATCAGAGGCGGGGAATCAGAGCTGGGGAATCAGAGGCGGGGAATCAGAGTTGGGGAATCAGAGGCGGGGAATCAGAGCTGCGGAATCAGAGGTGGGGATCAGAGTCGTGGAATCAGAGGCAGGGAATCAGATGTGCGGAATCAGAGATGGGGAATCAGAGGTGGGGAATCAGAGGCTGTGAATCAGAGATGGGGAATCAGAGGCGGGGAATCAGAGGCAAGAAATCAGACACGGGGTTTCAGAGGCTGGGAATCAGACGGGGGAATCAAAGGCGGGGAATCAGAGCTGGGGAATCAGAGGCAGGGAATCAGAGTTGGGGATTCAGAGGCGGGGAATCAGATATGGGGAAACAGAGGCGGGGAATCAGAGTCGGGCAAACAGAGGCGGGGAATTAGATATGGGGAATCAGAGGTGGGGAATCAGAGGTGGTGAATCAGAGATGGGGAATCACAGGCGGGGAATCAGAGGCAGGGAATAGAACGCGGGGAATCAGAGGCAGGGAATCAGAGTTGGGGCATCAGAGGTTTGGAATTAGATATGGGGAAACTGAGGCGGGGAATCAGAGGCGGGGAAACAGAGGCGGGAAATCAGATATGGGGAATCAGAGGTGGGGAATCAGAGGCAGGGAATCAGATGTGCGGAATCAGAGATGGGGAATCAGAGGCAGGGATTCAGAATCAGAAGCGGGGAATCAGAGGCCGGGAAACAGAGGTGGGGAATCAGATATGGGGAATCAGAGGCGGGGAATCAGAGCTGGGGAATCAGAGGCGGGGAATCAGAGTTGGGGAATCAGAGGCGGGGAATCAGAGCTGGGGAATCAGAGGTGGGGATCAGAGTCGGGGAATCAGAGGCAGGGAATCAGATGTGCGGAATCAGAGATGGGGAATCAGAGGTGGGGAATCAGCGGCTGTGAATCAGAGATGGGGAATCAGAGGCGGGGAATCAGAGGCAGGAAATCAGACACGGGGACTCAGAGGCTGGGAATCAGACGGGGGGAATCAAAGGCGGGGAATCAGAGCTGGGGAATCAGAGGCGGGGAATCAGAGTTGGGGAATCAGAAGCGGGGAATCAGATATGGGGAAACAGAGGAGGGGAATCAGAGGCGGGGAAACAGAGGCGGGGAATCTGATATGGGGAATCAGAGGTGGCGAATGAAAGGCGGTGAATCAGAGATGGGGAATCAGAGGCGGGGAATCAGAGGCAGTGAATCAAACACGGGGAATCATAGGTGGGGAATCAGAGCTGGGGAATCAGAGGCGGGGAATCAGAGTTGGGGAATCAGAGGCGGGGAATCAGATATGGGGAAACAGAGGCTGGGAATCAGAGGCAGGGAAACAGAGGTGGGGAATCATATATGGGGAATCAGAGGTGGGGAATCAGAGGTTGCGAAACAGAGGCAGGGAATCAGAGCTGGGGAATCAGAGGCGGGGAATCAGAGCTGCGGAATATGAGGCAGGGAATCAGAGTTGGGGATTCAGAGGCGGGGAATCAGAGCTGGGGAATCAGAGGCGGGGAATCAGAGGCGGGGAAATAGATATGGGGAAACAGAGGCGGGGAATTAGAGACAGGGAAACAGAGGCGGGGAATCAGATATGGGGAATCAGAGGTGGGGAATCAGAGGCAGGGAATCAGATGTGCGGAATCAGAGATGGGGAATCAGAGGCAGGGATCAGAATCAGAAGCGGGGAATCAGAGGCCGGGATCAGAGGCCGGGAATCAGATGCCGGGAATAAGAGGCCAGGAATCAGAGTCCGGGAATCAGAGATGGGGAATCAGAGGCGGGGAATGAAATATGGGGAATCAGAGGCGGGGTATCAGAGGCGGGGAAACAGAGGCGGTGAATCTGATATGGGGAATCAGGGTGGCGAATGAAAGGCGGTGAATCAGAGATGGTGAATCAGAGGCGGGGAATCAGAGGCAGGGAATCAAACACGGGGAATCAGAGGCGGGGAATCAGAGCTGGGGAATCAGAGGCGGGGAATCAGAGTTGGGGATTCAGAGGCGGGGAATCAGATATGGGGAAACAGAGGCGGGGAATCAGAGGCGGGCAAACAGAGGCGGGGAATTAGATATGGGGAATCAGAGTTGGGGAATCAGAGGCGGGCAAACAGAGGAGGGGAATTAGATATGGGGAATCAGTGGTGGGGAATCAGAGGTGGTTTATCAGAGATGGGGAATCACAGGCGGGGAATCAGAGGCAGGGAATAGAACGCGGGGAATCAGAGGCAGGGAATCAGAGCTGGGGAATCAGAGGCGGGGAATCATAGTTGGGAATCAGAGGCGGGGAATAAGATATGGGGAAACAGAGGCGGGGAATCAGGGGCGGGGAAACAGAGGCGGGGAATCAGATATGGGGAATCGGATGCGGGGAATCAGAGGCGGGGAATCAGATATGGGGAATCAGAGGTGGGGAATCAGAGGCAGGTAATCAGATGTGCGGAATCAGAGATGGGGAATCAGAGGCAGGGAATCAGAATCAGAAGCGGGGAGTCAGAGGCCGGGAATCAGAGGCCTGGAATCAGATGCTGGGAATAAGAGGCCGGGAATCAGAGGTGGGGAATCAGAGTCCGGGAATCAGAGATGGGGATACAGAGGCGGGGAATGAGATATGGAGAATCAGAGGCGGGGAATCAGAGGCGGGAAAACAGAGGTGGGGAATCAGATATGGGGAATCAGAGGTGGCGAATCAAAGGTGGTGAATCAGAGATGGGTAATCAGAGGCGGGGAATCAGAGGCAGGGAATCAAACACGGGGAATCAGAGGCGGGGAATCAGAGCTGGGGAATCAGAGGCTGGGAATCAAAGTTGGGGAATCAGAGGCAGGGAATCAGATATGGGGAAACAGGGGCGGGGAATCAGAGGCGGGGAAACAGAGGCGGGGAATCAGATATGGGGAATCAGAGGCTGGGAATTAGAGTTGGGGAATCAGAGGCGGGGAATCAGAGGCGGGGAAACAGAGGCGGGGAATCAAACACGGGGAATCAGAGGTGGGGAATCAGAGGTTGGGAATCAGAGGCAGGGAATCAGAGGCGGGGAATCAGAGGCGGGGAATCAGAGGCAGGGAATCAGATGTGCGGAATCGGAGATAGGGAATCAGAGGCGGGGAATCAGAGGCCGGGAATCAGAGGCCGGGAATCAGATATGGGGAAACAGAGGCGGGGAATCAGAGGCGGGGAAACAGAGGCTGGGAATCAGATATGGGGAATCAGAGGTGGGGAATCAGAGGTTGGGAATCAGAGGCAGGGAATCAGAGGCTTGGAATCAGATGCAGGGAATCAGATGCGGGGAATCAGAGGCGGGGAATCAGAGCTGGGGAATCAGAGGTGGGGAATCAGAGTTGGGGAATCAGAGGCGGGGACTTAGATATTGGGAAACAGAGGCAGGGAATCAGAGGCGGGGAATCAGATATGGGGAATCAGAGATGGGGAATCAGAGGCAGGGAATCAGATGTGCGGAATCAGAGATGGGGAATCACAGGCGGGGAATCAGAGGCAGGGAATAGAACGCGGGGAATCAGAGGCAGGGAATCAGAGTTGGGGCATCAGAGGTTTGGAATTAGATATGGGGAAACTGAGGCGGGGAATCAGAGGCGGGGAAACAGAGGCGGGAAATCAGATATGGGGAATCAGAGGTGGGGAATCAGAGGCAGGGAATCAGATGTGCGGAATCAGAGATGGGGAATCAGAGGCAGGGATTCAGAATCAGAAGCGGGGAATCAGAGGCCGGGAAACAGAGGTGGGGAATCAGATATGGGGAATCAGAGATGGGGAATCAGAGGCCGGAATCAGATGCCGGGAATAAGAGGCCGGGAATCAGAGGTGGGGAATCAGAGTCCGGGAATCAGAGATGGGGAATCAGAGGCGGGAATGAGATATGGGGAATCAGAGGCGGGGAATCAGAGGCGGGGAAACAGAGGCGAGGAATCAGATATAGGGAATCAGAGGTGGCGAATCAAAGGCGATGAATCAGAGATGGGGAATCAGAGGCGTGGAATCAGAGGCAGGGAATCAAACACGGGGAATCAGAGGCGGGGAATCAGAGCTGGGGAATCAGAGGCGGGGAATCAGAGTTGGGGAATCAGAGGCGGGGAATCAGAGCTGGGGAATCAGAGGTGGGGATCAGAGTCGGGGAATCAGAGGCAGGGAATCAGATGTGCGGAATCAGAGATGGGGAATCAGAGGTGGGGAATCAGAGGCTGTGAATCAGAGATGGGGAATCAGAGGCGGGGAATCAGAGGCAAGAAATCAGACACGGGGTTTCAGAGGCTGGGAATCAGACGGGGGAATCAAAGGCGGGGAATCAGAGCTGGGGAATCAGAGGCAGGGAATCAGAGTTGGGGATTCAGAGGCGGGGAATCAGATATGGGGAAACAGAGGCGGGGAATCAGAGGCGGGCAAACAGAGGCGGGGAATTAGATATGGGGAATCAGAGGTGGGGAATCAGAGGCGGGCAAACAGAGGAGGGGAATTAGATATGGGGAATCAGTGGTGGGGAATCAGAGGTGGTTTATCAGAGATGGGGAATCACAGGCGGGGAATCAGAGGCAGGGAATAGAACGCGGGGAATCAGAGGCAGGGAATCAGAGCTGGGGAATCAGAGGCGGGGAATCATAGTTGGGAATCAGAGGCGGGGAATCAGATATGGGGAAACAGAGGCGGGGAATCAGGGGCGGGGAAACAGAGGCGGGGAATCAGATATGGGGAATCGGATGCGGGGAATCAGAGGCGGGGAATCAGATATGGGGAATCAGAGGTGGGGAATCAGAGGCAGGTAATCAGATGTGCGGAATCAGAGATGGGGAATCAGAGGCAGGGAATCAGAATCAGAAGCGGGGAGTCAGAGGCCGGGAATCAGAGGCCTGGAATCAGATGCTGGGAATAAGAGGCCGGGAATCAGAGGTGGGGAATCAGAGTCCGGGAATCAGAGATGGGGATTCAGAGGCGGGGAATGAGATATGGAGAATCAGAGGCGGGGAATCAGAGGCGGGAAAACAGAGGTGGGGAATCAGATATGGGGAATCAGAGGTGGCGAATCAAAGGTGGTGAATCAGAGATGGGTAATCAGAGGCGGGGAATCAGAGGCAGGGAATCAAACACGGGGAATCAGAGGCGGGGAATCAGAGCTGGGGAATCAGAGGCTGGGAATCAAAGTTGGGGAATCAGAGGCAGGGAATCAGATATGGGGAAACAGGGGCGGGGAATCAGAGGCGGGGAAACAGAGGCGGGGAATCAGATATGGGGAATCAGAGGCAGGGAATTAGAGTTGGGGAATCAGAGGCGGGGAATCAGAGGCGGGGAAACAGAGGCGGGGAATCAAACATGGGGAATCAGAGGTGGGGAATCAGAGGTTGGGAATCAGAGGCAGGGAATCAGAGGCGGGGAATCAGAGGCGGGGAATCAGAGGCAGGGAATCAGATGTGCGGAATCGGAGATAGGGAATCAGAGGCGGGGAATCAGAGGCGGGGAATCAGAGGCCGGGAATCAGATATGGGGAAACAGAGGCGGGGAATCAGAGGCGGGGAAACAGAGGCTGGGAATCAGATATGGGGAATCAGAGGTGGGGAATCAGAGGTTGGGAATCAGAGGCAGGGAATCAGAGGCTTGGAATCAGATGCAGGGAATCAGATGCGGGGAATCAGAGGCGGGGAATCAGAGCTGGGGAATCAGAGGTGGGGAATCAGAGTTGGGGAATCAGAGGCGGGGACTTAGATATTGGGAAACAGAGGCAGGGAATCAGAGGCGGGGAATCAGATATGGGGAATCAGAGATGGGGAATCAGAGGCAGGGAATCAGATGTGCGGAATCAGAGATGGGGAATCAAAGGCAGGGAATCAGAATCAGAAGCAGGGAATCAGAGGCCGGGAATCAGAGGCCGGAATCAGATGCCGGGAATAAGAGGCCGGAAATCAGAGGTGGGGAATCAGAGTCCGGGAATCAGAGATGGGGATTCAGAGGCGGGGAATAAGATATGGGGAATCAGAGGTGGGGAATCAGAGGCGGGGAAACAGAGGCGGGGAATCAGATATGGCGAATCAGAGGTGGCGAATCAAAGGCGGTGAATCAGAGATGGGGAATCAGAGGCCGGGAATCAGAGGCTGGGAATCAAACACGGGGAATCAGAGGAGGGGAATCAGAATTGGGGAATCAGAGATGGGGAATCAGAGATGGGGAATCAGAGGCAGGGAATCAGACGCGGGGAATCAGAGGTGGTGAATCAGAGATGTGGAATCAGAGGCGGGGAATCAGAGGCAGGGAATCAGACGCGGGGAATAGGAGGCGGGGAATCATAGCTGGCGAATCAGAGGTGGGGAATCAGAGGTGGGGAATCAGAGGCGGGGAATCAGATATTGGGAATCAGAGGTGGGGAATCAGAGGCGGGGAAACAGAGGCGGGGAATCAGAGGCGGGGAAACAGAGGCAGGGAATCAGATATGGGGAATCAGAGGCGGGGAATTAGAGTTGGGGAATCAGAGGCGGGGAATCAGAGGCAGGGAATCAAACACGGGGAATCAGAGGCGGGGAATCAGAGCTGGGGAATCAGAGGCTGGGAATCAAAGTTGGGGAATCAGAGGC
The DNA here is from genome assembly GCF_036971445.1 of Narcine bancroftii. Taxonomy (NCBI): domain Eukaryota; kingdom Metazoa; phylum Chordata; class Chondrichthyes; order Torpediniformes; family Narcinidae; genus Narcine; species Narcine bancroftii. The sequence continues at coordinate 343,888 of NW_027211966.1, forward strand.
AGGGAATCAGATATGGGGAAACAGGGGCGGGGAATCAGAGGCGGGGAAACAGAGGCAGGGAATCAGATATGGGGAATCAGAGGCGGGGAATTAGAGTTGGGGAATCAGAGGCGGGGAAACAGAGGCGGGGAATCAAACACGGGGAATCAGAGGTGGGGAATCAGAGGTTGGGAATCAGATGCAGGGAATCAGAGGCGGGGAATCAGAGGCGGGGAATCAGAGGCAGGGAATCAGATGTGCGGAATCGGAGATGGGGAATCAGAGGCAGGGAATCAGAGGCGGGGAAACAGAGGCTGGGGATCAGATATGGGGAATCAGAGGTGGGGAATCAGAGGTTGGGAATCAGAGGCAGGGAATCAGAGGCTTGGAATCAGATGCAGGGAATCAGATGCGGGGAATCAGAGGCGGGGAATCAGAGCTGGGGAATCAGATGCTGGGAATCAAAGTTGGGGAATCAGAGGCAGGGAATCAGATATGGGGAAACAGGGGTGGGGAATCAGAGGCGGGGAAACAGAGGCGGGGAATCAGATATGGGGAATCAGAGGCGGGGAATTAGAGTTGGGGAATCAGAGGCGGGGAATCAGAGGCGGGGAAACAGAGGCGGGGAATCAAACACGGGGAATCAGAGGTGGGGAATCAGAGGTTGGGAATCAGAGGCAGGGAATCAGAGGCGGGGAATCAGAGGCGGGGAATCAGAGGCAGGGAATCAGATGTGCGGAATCGGAGATGGGGAATCAGAGGCAGGGAATCAGAGGCGGGGAATCATGGGCGGGGAACCAGAGGCCGGGAATCAGATATGGGGAAACAGAGGCGGGGAATCAGAGGCGGGGAAACAGAGGCTGGGAATCAGATATGGGGAATCAGAGGTGGGGAATCAGAGGTTGGGAATCAGAGGCAGGGAATAAGAGGCTTGGAATCAGATGCAGGGAATCAGATGCGGGGAATCAGAGGCGTTGAATCAGAGCTGGGGAATCAGAGGTGGGGAATTAGAGTTGTGGAATCAGAGGCGGGGACTTAGATATTGGGAAACAGAGGCGGGGAATCAGAGGCGGGGAAACAGAAGCGGGGAATCAGATATGGGGAATCAGAGATGGGGAATCAGAGGCAGGGAATCAGATGTGCGGAATCAGAGATGGGGAATCACAGGCGGGGAATCAGAGGCAGGGAATAGAACGCGGGGAATCAGAGGCAGGGAATCAGAGCTGGGGAATCAGAGGCGGGGAATCATAGTTGGGAATCAGAGGCGGGGAATCAGATATGGGGAAACAGAGGCGGGGAATCAGGGGCGGGGAAACAGAGGCGGGGAATCAGATATGGGGAATCGGATGCGGGGAATCAGAGGCGGGGAATCAGATATGGGGAATCAGAGGTGGGGAATCAGAGGCAGGTAATCAGATGTGCGGAATCAGAGATGGGGAATCAGAGGCAGGGAACGAGAATCAGAAGCGGGGAGTCAGAGGCCGGGAATCAGAGGCCTGGAATCAGATGCTGGGAATAAGAGGCCGGGAATCAGAGGTGGGGAATCAGAGTCCGGGAATCAGAGATGGGGATTCAGAGGCGGGGAATGAGATATGGAGAATCAGAGGCGGGGAATCAGAGGCGGGAATACAGAGGTGGGGAATCAGATATGGGGAATCAGAGGTGGCGAATCAAAGGTGGTGAATCAGAGATGGGTAATCAGAGGCGGGGAATCAGAGGCAGGGAATCAAACACGGGGAATCAGAGGCGGGGAATCAGAGCTGGGGAATCAGAGGCTGGGAATCAAAGTTGGGGAATCAGAGGCAGGGAATCAGATATGGGGAAACAGGGGCGGGGAATCAGAGGCGGGGAAACAGAGGCGGGGAATCAGATATGGGGAATCAGAGGCTGGGAATTAGAGTTGGGGAATCAGAGGCGGGGAATCAGAGGCGGGGAAACAGAGGCGGGGAATCAAACACGGGGAATCAGAGGTGGGGAATCAGAGGTTGGGAATCAGAGGCAGGGAATCAGAGGCGGGGAATCAGAGGCGGGGAATCAGAGGCAGGGAATCAGATGTGCGGAATCGGAGATAGGGAATCAGAGGCGGGGAATCAGAGGCGGGGAATCAGAGGCCGGGAATCAGATATGGGGAAACAGAGGCGGGGAATCAGAGGCGGGGAAACAGAGGCTGGGAATCAGATATGGGGAATCAGAGGTGGGGAATCAGAGGTTGGGAATCAGAGGCAGGGAATCAGAGGCTTGGAATCAGATGCAGGGAATCAGATGCGGGGAATCAGAGGCGGGGAATCAGAGCTGGGGAATCAGATATGGGGAATCAGAGATGGGGAATCAGAGGCAGGGAATCAGATGTGCGGAATCAGAGATGGGGAATCACAGGCGGGGAATCAGAGGCAGGGAATAGAACGCGGGGAATCAGAGGCAGGGAATCAGAGTTGGGGCATCAGAGGTTTGGAATTAGATATGGGGAAACTGAGGCGGGGAATCAGAGGCGGGGAAACAGAGGCGGGAAATCAGATATGGGGAATCAGAGGTGGGGAATCAGAGGCAGGGAATCAGATGTGCGGAATCAGAGATGGGGAATCAGAGGCAGGGATTCAGAATCAGAAGCGGGGAATCAGAGGCCGTGAAACAGAGGTGGGGAATCAGATATGGGGAATCAGAGGTGGGGAATCAGAGGCCGGAATCAGATGCCGGGAATAAGAGGCCGGGAATCAGAGGTGGGGAATCAGAGTCCGGGAATCAGAGATGGGGAATCAGAGGCGGGGAATGAGATATGGGGAATCAGAGGCGGGGAATCAGAGGCGGGGAAACAGAGGCGAGGAATCAGATATGGGGAATCAGAGGTGGCGAATCAAAGGCGATGAATCAGAGATGGGGAATCAGAGGCGTGGAATCAGAGGCAGGGAATCAAACACGGGGAATCAGAGGCGGGGAATCAGAGCTGGGGAATCAGAGGCGGGGAATCAGAGTTGGGGAATCAGAGGCGGGGAATCAGAGCTGGGGAATCAGAGGTGGGGATCAGAGTCGGGGAATCAGAGGCAGGGAATCAGATGTGCGGAATCAGAGATGGGGAATCAGAGGTGGGGAATCAGAGGCTGTGAATCAGAGATGGGGAATCAGAGGCGGGGAATCAGAGGCAAGAAATCAGACACGGGGTTTCAGAGGCTGGGAATCAGACGGGGGAATCAAAGGCGGGGAATCAGAGCTGGGGAATCAGAGGCAGGGAATCAGAGTTGGGGATTCAGAGGCGGGGAATCAGATATGGGGAAACAGAGGCGGGGAATCAGAGGCGGGCAAACAGAGGCGGGGAATTAGATATGGGGAATCAGAGGTGGGGAATCAGAGGCGGGCAAACAGAGGAGGGGAATTAGGTATGGGGAATCAGTGGTGGGGAATCAGAGGTGGTTTATCAGAGATGGGGAATCACAAGCGGGGAATCAGAGGCAGGGAATAGAACGCGGGGAATCAGAGGCAGGGAATCAGAGCTGGGGAATCAGAGGCGGGGAATCATAGTTGGGAATCAGAGGCGGGGAATCAGATATGGGGAAACAGAGGCGGGGAATCAGGGGCGGGGAAACAGAGGCGGGGAATCAGATATGGGGAATCGGATGCGGGGAATCAGAGGCGGGGAATCAGATATGGGGAATCAGAGGTGGGGAATCAGAGGCAGGTAATCAGATGTGCGGAATCAGAGATGGGGAATCAGAGGCAGGGAATCAGAATCAGAAGCGGGGAGTCAGAGGCCGGGAATCAGAGGCCTGGAATCAGATGCTGGGAATAAGAGGCCGGGAATCAGAGGTGGGGAATCAGAGTCCGGGAATCAGAGATGGGGATTCAGAGGCGGGGAATGAGATATGGAGAATCAGAGGCGGGGAATCAGAGGCGGGAAAACAGAGGTGGGGAATCAGATATGGGGAATCAGAGGTGGCGAATCAAAGGTGGTGAATCAGAGATGGGTAATCAGAGGCGGGGAATCAGAGGCAGGGAATCAAACACGGGGAATCAGAGGCGGGGAATCAGAGCTGGGGAATCAGAGGCTGGGAATCAAAGTTGGGGAATCAGAGGCAGGGAATCAGATATGGGGAAACAGGGGCGGGGAATCAGAGGCGGGGAAACAGAGGCGGGGAATCAGATATGGGTAATCAGAGGCGGGGAATTACAGTTGGGGAATCAGAGGCGGGGAATCAGAGGCGGGGAAACAGAGGCGGGGAATCAAACACGGGGAATCAGAGGTGGGGAATCAGAGGTTGGGAATCAGAGGCAGGGAATCAGAGGCGGGGAATCAGAGGCGGGGAATCAGAGGCAGGGAATCAGATGTGCGGAATCGGAGATAAGGAATCAGAGGCGGTGAATCAGAGGCGGGGAATCAGAGGCCGGGAATCAGATATGGGGAAACAGAGGCGGGGAATCAGTGGCGGGGAAACAGAGGCTGGGAATCAGATATGGGGAATCAGAGGTTGGGAATCAGAGGCAGGGAATCAGAGGCTTGGAATCAGATGCAGGGAATCAGATGCGGGGAATCAGAGGCGGGGAATCAGAGCTGGGGAATCAGAGGTGGGGAATCAGAGTTGGGGAATCAGAGGCGGGGACTTAGATATTGGGAAACAGAGGCAGGGAATCAGAGGCGGGGAATCAGATATGGGGAATCAGAGATGGGGAATCAGAGGCAGGGAATCAGATGTGCGGAATCAGAGATGGGGAATCAAAGGCAGGGAATCAGAATCAGAAGCAGGGAATCAGAGGCCGGGAATCAGAGGCCGGAATCAGATGCCGGGAATAAGAGGCCGGAAATCAGAGGTGGTGATTCAGAGGCGGGGAATGAGATATGGGGAATCAGAGGTGGGGAATCAGAGGCGGGGAAACAGAGGCGGGGAATCAGATATGGCGAATCAGAGGTGGCGAATCAAAGGCGGTGAATCAGAGATGGGGAATCAGAGGCCGGGAATCAGAGGCTGGGAATCAAACACGGGGAATCAGAGGTGGGGAATCAGAGGTTGGGAATCAGAGGCAGGGAATCAGAGGCGGGGAATCAGAGGCGGGGAATCAGAGGCAGGGAATCAGATGTGTGGAATCGGAGATGGGGAATCAGAGGCAGGGAATCAGAGGCGGGGAATCATGGGCGGGGAACCAGAGGCCGGGAATCAGATATGGGGAAACAGAGGCGGGGAATCAGAGGCGGGGAAACAGAGGCTGGGAATCAGATATGGGGAATCAGAGGTGGGGAATCAGAGGTTGGGAATCAGAGGCAGGGAATAAGAGGCTTGGAATCAGATGCAGGGAATCAGATGCGGGGAATCAGAGGCGGGGAATCAGAGCTGGGGAATCAGAGGTGGGGAATTAGAGTTGTGGAATCAGAGGCGGGGACTTAGATATTGGGAAACAGAGGCGGGGAATCAGAGGCGGGGAAACAGAAGCGGGGAATCAGATATGGGGAATCAGAGATGGGGAATCAGAGGCAGGGAATCAGATGTGCGGAATCAGAGATGGGGAATCACAGGCGGGGAATCAGAGGCAGGGAATAGAACGCGGGGAATCAGAGGCAGGGAATCAGAGCTGGGGAATCAGAGGCGGGGAATCATAGTTGGGAATCAGAGGCGGGGAATCAGATATGGGGAAACAGAGGCGGGGAATCAGGGGCGGGGAAACAGAGGCGGGGAATCAGATATGGGGAATCGGATGCGGGGAATCAGAGGCGGGGAATCAGATATGGGGAATCAGAGGTGGGGAATCAGAGGCAGGTAATCAGATGTGCGGAATCAGAGATGGGGAATCAGAGGCAGGGAATCAGAATCAGAAGCGGGGAGTCAGAGGCCGGGAATCAGAGGCCTGGAATCAGATGCTGGGAATAAGAGGCCGGGAATCAGAGGTGGGGAATCAGAGTCCGGGAATCAGAGATGGGGATTCAGAGGCGGGGAATGAGATATGGAGAATCAGAGGCGGGGAATCAGAGGCGGGAATACAGAGGTGGGGAATCAGATATGGGGAATCAGAGGTGGCGAATCAAAGGTGGTGAATCAGAGATGGGTAATCAGAGGCGGGGAATCAGAGGCAGGGAATCAAACACGGGGAATCAGAGGCGGGGAATCAGAGCTGGGGAATCAGAGGCTGGGAATCAAAGTTGGGGAATCAGAGGCAGGGAATCAGATATGGGGAAACAGGGGCGGGGAATCAGAGGCGGGGAAACAGAGGCGGGGAAACAGAGGCGGGGAATCAAACACGGGGAATCAGAGGTGGGGAATCAGAGGTTGGGAATCAGAGGCAGGGAATCAGAGGCGGGGAATCAGAGGCGGGGAATCAGAGGCAGGGAATCAGATGTGCGGAATCGGAGATAGGGAATCAGAGGCGGGGAATCAGAGGCGGGGAATCAGAGGCCGGGAATCAGATATGGGGAAACAGAGGCGGGGAATCAGAGGCGGGGAAACAGAGGCTGGGAATCAGATATGGGGAATCAGAGGTGGGGAATCAGAGGTTGGGAATCAGAGGCAGGGAATCAGAGGCTTGGAATCAGATGCAGGGAATCAGATGCGGGGAATCAGAGGCGGGGAATCAGAGCTGGGGAATCAGAGGTGGGGAATCAGAGTTGGGGAATCAGAGGCGGGGACTTAGATATTGGGAAACAGAGGCAGGGAATCAGAGGCGGGGAATCAGATATGGGGAATCAGAGATGGGGAATCAGAGGCAGGGAATCAGATGTGCGGAATCAGAGATGGGGAATCACAGGCGGGGAATCAGAGGCAGGGAATAGAACGCGGGGAATCAGAGGCAGGGAATCAGAGTTGGGGCATCAGAGGTTTGGAATTAGATATGGGGAAACTGAGGCGGGGAATCAGAGGCGGGGAAACAGAGGCGGGAAATCAGATATGGGGAATCAGAGGTGGGGAATCAGAGGCAGGGAATCAGATGTGCGGAATCAGAGATGGGGAATCAGAGGCAGGGATTCAGAATCAGAACCGGGGAATCAGAGGCCGGGAAACAGAGGTGGGGAATCAGATATGGGGAATCAGAGGTGGGGAATCAGAGGCCGGAATCAGATGCCGGGAATAAGAGGCCGGGAATCAGAGGTGGGGAATCAGAGTCCGGGAATCAGAGATGGGGAATCAGAGGCGGGGAATGAGATATGGGGAATCAGAGGCGGGGAATCAGAGGCGGGGAAACAGAGGCGAGGAATCAGATATGGGGAATCAGAGGTGGCGAATCAAAGGCGATGAATCAGAGATGGGGAATCAGAGGCGTGGAATCAGAGGCAGGGAATCAAACACGGGGAATCAGAGGCGGGGAATCAGAGCTGGGGAATCAGAGGCGGGGAATCAGAGTTGGGGAATCAGAGGCGGGGAATCAGAGCTGGGGAATCAGAGGTGGGGATCAGAGTCGGGGAATCAGAGGCAGGGAATCAGATGTGCGGAATCAGAGATGGGGAATCAGAGGTGGGGAATCAGAGGCTGTGAATCAGAGATGGGGAATCAGAGGCGGGGAATCAGAGGCAAGAAATCAGACACGGGGTTTCAGAGGCTGGGAATCAGACGGGGGAATCAAAGGCGGGGAATCAGAGCTGGGGAATCAGAGGCAGGGAATCAGAGTTGGGGATTCAGAGGCGGGGAATCAGATATGGGGAAACAGAGGTGGGGAATCAGAGGCGGGCAAACAGAGGCGGGGAATTAGATATGGGGAATCAGAGGTGGGGAATCAGAGGCGGGCAAACAGAGGAGGGGAATTAGATATGGGGAATCAGTGGTGGGGAATCAGAGGTGGTTTATCAGAGATGGGGAATCACAAGCGGGGAATCAGAGGCAGGGAATAGAACGCGGGGAATCAGAGGCAGGGAATCAGAGCTGGGGAATCAGAGGCGGGGAATCATAGTTGGGAATCAGAGGCGGGGAATCAGATATGGGGAAACAGAGGCGGGGAATCAGGGGCGGGGAAACAGAGGCGGGGAATCAGATATGGGGAATCGGATGCGGGGAATCAGAGGCGGGGAATCAGATATGGGGAATCAGAGGTGGGGAATCAGAGGCAGGTAATCAGATGTGCGGAATCAGAGATGGGGAATCAGAGGCAGGGAATCAGAATCAGAAGCGGGGAGTCAGAGGCCGGGAATCAGAGGCCTGGAATCAGATGCTGGGAATAAGAGGCCGGGAATCAGAGGTGGGGAATCAGAGTCCGGGAATCAGAGATGGGGATTCAGAGGCGGGGAATGAGATATGGAGAATCAGAGGCGGGGAATCAGAGGCGGGAAAACAGAGGTGGGGAATCAGATATGGGGAATCAGAGGTGGCGAATCAAAGGTGGTGAATCAGAGATGGGTAATCAGAGGCGGGGAATCAGAGGCAGGGAATCAAACACGGGGAATCAGAGGCGGGGAATCAGAGCTGGGGAATCAGAGGCTGGGAATCAAAGTTGGGGAATCAGAGGCAGGGAATCAGATATGGGGAAACAGGGGCGGGGAATCAGAGGCGGGGAAACAGAGGCGGGGAAACAGAGGCGGGGAATCAAACACGGGGAATCAGAGGTGGGGAATCAGAGGTTGGGAATCAGAGGCAGGGAATCAGAGGCGGGGAATCAGAGGCGGGGAATCAGAGGCAGGGAATCAGATGTGCGGAATCGGAGATAAGGAATCAGAGGCGGGGAATCAGAGGCGGGGAATCAGAGGCCGGGAATCAGATATGGGGAAACAGAGGCGGGGAATCAGAGGCGGGGAAACAGAGGCTGGGAATCAGATATGGGGAATCAGAGGTTGGGAATCAGAGGCAGGGAATCAGAGGCTTGGAATCAGATGCAGGGAATCAGATGCGGGGAAACAGAGGCGGGGAATCAGAGCTGGGGAATCAGAGGTGGGGAATCAGAGTTGGGGAATCAGAGGCGGGGACTTAGATATTGGGAAACAGAGGCAGGGAATCAGAGGCGGGGAATCAGATATGGGGAATCAGAGATGGGGAATCAGAGGCAGGGAATCAGATGTGCGGAATCAGAGATGGGGAATCAAAGGCAGGGAATCAGAATCAGAAGCAGGGAATCAGAGGCCGGGAATCAGAGGCCGGAATCAGATGCCGGGAATAAGAGGCCGGAAATCAGAGGTGGGGATTCAGAGGCGGGGTATGAGATATGGGGAATCAGAGGCGGGGAATCAGAGGCGGGGAAACAGAGGCGGGGAATCAGATATGGCGAATCAGAGGTGGCGAATCAAAGGCGGTGAATCAGAGATGGGGAATCAGAGGCCGGGAATCAGAGGCTGGGAATCAAACACGGGGAATCAGAGGAGGGGAATCAGAATTGGGGAATCAGAGATGGGGAATCAGAGATGGGGAATCAGAGGCAGGGAATCAGACGCGGGGAATCAGAGGTGGTGAATCAGAGATGTGGAATCAGAGGCGGGGAATCAGAGGCAGGGAATCAGATGCGGGGAATAGGAGGCGGGGAATCATAGCTGGCGAATCAGAGGTGGGGAATCAGAGGTGGGGAATCAGAGGCGGGGAATCAGATATTGGGAATCAGAGGTGGGGAATCAGAGGCGGGGAAACAGAGGCGGGGAATCAGAGGCGGGGAAACAGAGGCAGGGAATCAGATATGGGGAATCAGAGGCGGGGAATTAGAGTTGGGGAATCAGAGGCGGGGAATCAGAGGCAGGGAATCAAACACGGGGAATCAGAGGCGGGGAATCAGAGCTGGGGAATCAGAGGCTGGGAATCAAAGTTGGGGAATCAGAGGCAGGGAATCAGATATGGGGAAACAGGGGCGGGGAATCAGAGGCGGGGAAACAGAGGCAGGGAATCAGATATGGGGAATCAGAGGCGGGGAATTAGAGTTGGGGAATCAGAGGCGGGGAATCAGAGGCGGGGAAACAGAGGCGGGGAATCAAACACGGGGAATCAGAGGTGGGGAATCAGAGGTTGGGAATCAGATGCAGGGAATCAGAGGCGGGGAATCAGAGGCGGGGAATCAGAGGCAGGGAATCAGATGTGCGGAATCGGAGATGGGGAATCAGAGGCAGGGAATCAGAGGCGGGGAATCAGAGGCGGGGAATCAGAGGCCGGGAATCAGATATGGGGAAACAGAGGCGGGGAAACAGAGGCTGGGGATCAGATATGGGGAATCAGAGGTGGGGAATCAGAGGTTGGGAATCAGAGGCAGGGAATCAGAGGCTTGGAATCAGATGCAGGGAATCAGATGCGGGGAATCAGAGGCGGGGAATCAGAGCTGGGGAATCAGATGCTGGGAATCAAAGTTGGGGAATCAGAGGCAGGGAATCAGATATGGGGAAACAGGGGTGGGGAATCAGAGGCGGGGAAACAGAGGCGGGGAATCAGATATGGGGAATCAGAGGCGGGGAATTAGAGTTGGGGAATCAGAGGCGGGGAATCAGAGGCGGGGAATCAGAGGCGGGGAATCAAACACGGGGAATCAGAGGTGGGGAATCAGAGGTTGGGAATCAGAGGCAGGGAATCAGAGGCGGGGAATCAGAGGCGGGGAATCAGAGGCAGGGAATCAGATGTGCGGAATCGGAGATGGGGAATCAGAGGCAGGGAATCAGAGGCGGGGAATCAGAGGCGGGGAATCAGAGGCAGGGGATCAAACACGGGGAATCAGAGGCGGGGAATCAGAGGCGGGGAATCAGAGGTGGGGAATCAGAGTTGGGGAATCAGAGGCAGGGACTTAGATATTGGGAAACAGAGGCGGGGAATCAAAGGAGGGGAAACAGAGGCGGGGAATCAGATATGGGGAATCAGAGGTGGGGAATCGGAGGCAGGGAATTAGATTTGCGGAATCAGAGGCAGGGAATCAGAAACAGACGCAGGGAATCAGAGGCCGGGAATCAGAGGCCGGAATCAGATGCCGGGAATAAGAGGCCGGGAATCAGAGGTGGGGAATCAGAGTCCGGGAATCAGAGATGGGGATTTAGAGGCGGGGAATGAGATATGGGGAATCAGAGGCGGGGAATCAGAGGCGGGGAAACAGAGGCGGGGAATCAGATATGGGGAATCAGAGCTGGGGAATCAGAGGCAGGGGATCAAACACGGGGAATCAGAGGCGGGGAATCACAGCTGGGGAATCAGAGGTGGGGAATCAGAGTTGGGGAATCAGAGGCGGGGAATCAGAGCTGGGGAATCAGAGGTGGGGAATCAGAGTCGGGGAATCAGAGGCAGGGAATCGGATGTGCGGAATCAGAGATGGGGAATCAGAGGTGGGGAATCAGAGGCGGTGAATCTGAGATGGGGAATCAGAGGCGTGGAATCAGAGGCAGGTTTTCAGACACGGGGATTCAGAGGCTGGGAATCAGACGGGGGGAATCAAAGGCGGGGAATGAAGCTGGGGAATCAGAGGCAGGGAATCAGAGTTGGGGATTCAGAGGCGGGGAATCAGATATGGGGAAACAGAGGCGGGGAATCAGAGGCGGGCAAACAGAGGCGGGGAATTAGATATGGGGAATCAGTGGTGGGGAATCAGAGGTGGTGAATCAGAGATGGGGAATCACAGGCGGGGAATCAGAGGCAGGGAATAGAACGCGGGGAATCAGAGGCAGGGAATCAGAGCTGGGGAATAAGAGGCGGGGAATCATAGTTGGGAATCAGAGGCGGGGAATCAGATATGGGGAAACAGAGGCGGGGAATCAGGGGCGGGGAAACAGAGGCGGGGAATCAGATATGGGGAATCGGATGTGGGGAATCAGAGGCGGGGAATCAGAGCTGTGGAATCAGAGGCGGGGAATCAGAGTTGGGGCATCAGAGGTGGGGAATTAGATATGGGGAAACAGAGGCGGGGAATCAGAGGCGTAGAAACAGAGGCGGGGAATCAGATATGGGGAATCAGAGGTGGGGAATCAGAGGCAGGTAATCAGATGTGCGGAATCAGAGATGGGGAATCAGAGGCAGGGAATCAGAATCAGAAGCGGGGAGTCAGAGGACGGGAATCAGAGGCCTGGAATCAGATGCTGGGAATAAGAGGCCGGGAATCAGAGGTGGGGAATCAGAGTCCGGGAATCAGAGATGGGGAGTCAGAGGCGGGGAATGAGATATGGAGAATCAGAGGCGGGAAATCAGAGGCGGGGAAACAGAGGTGGGGAATCAGATATGGGGAATCAGAGGTGGCGAATCAAAGGCGGTGAATCAGAGATGGGGAATCAGAGGCGGGGAATCAGAGGCAGGGAATCAAACACGGGGAATCAGAGGCGGGGAATCAGAGCTGGGGAATCAGAGGCTGGGAATCAAAGTTGGGGAATCAGAGGCAGGGAATCAGATATGGGGAAACAGGGGCGGGGAATCAGAGGCGGGGAAACAGAGGCAGGGAATCAGATATGGGGAATCAGAGGCGGGGAATTAGAGTTGGGGAATCAGAGGCGGGGAATCAGAGGCGGGGAAACAGAGGCGGGGAATCAAACACGGGGAATCAGAGGTGGGGAATCAGAGGTTGGGAATCAGATGCAGGGAATCAGAGGCGGGGAATCAGAGGCGGGGAATCAGAGGCAGGGAATCAGATGTGCGGAATCGGAGATGGGGAATCAGAGGCAGGGAATCAGAGGCTGGGAATCAGAGGCGGGGAATCAGAGGCCGGGAATCAGATATGGGGAAACAGAGGCGGGGAAACAGAGGCTGGGGATCAGATATGGGGAATCAGAGGTGGGGAATCAGAGGTAGGGAATCAGAGGCAGGGAATCAGAGGCTTGGAATCAGATGCAGGGAATCAGATGCGGGGAATCAGAGGCGGGGAATCAGAGCTGGGGAATCAGATGCTGGGAATCAAAGTTGGGGAATCAGAGGCAGGGAATCAGATATGGGGAAACAGGGGTGGGGAATCAGAGGCGGGGAAACAGAGGCGGGGAATCAGATATGGGGAATCAGAGGCGGGGAATTAGAGTTGGGGAATCAGAGGCGGGGAATCAGAGGCGGAGAAACAGAGGCGGGGAATCAAACACGGGGAATCAGAGGTGGGGAATCAGAGGTTGGGAATCAGAGGCAGGGAATCAGAGGCGGGGAATCAGAGGCGGGGAATCAGAGGCAGGGAATCAGATGTGCGGAATCGGAGATGGGGAATCAGAGGCAGGGAATCAGAGGCGGGGAATCAGAGGCGGGGAACCAGAGGCCGGGAATCAGATATGGGGAAACAGAGGCGGGGAATCAGAGGCGGGGAAACAGAGGCTGGGAATCAGATATGGGGAATCAGAGGTGGGGAATCAGAGGTTGGGAATCAGAGGCAGGGAATAAGAGGCTTGGAATCAGATGCAGGGAATCAGATGCGGGGAATCAGAGGCGGGGAATCAGAGCTGGGGAATCAGAGGTGGGGAATTAGAGTTGTGGAATCAGAGGCGGGGACTTAGATATTGGGAAACAGAGGCGGGGAATCAGAGGCGGGGAAACAGAAGCGGGGAATCAGATATGTGGAATCAGAGATGGGGAATCAGAGGCAGGGAATCAGATGTGCGGAATCAGAGATGGGGAATCAAAGGCAGGGAATCAGAATCAGTAGCAGGGAATCAGAGGTGGGGAATCAGAGTCCGGGAATCAGAGATGGGGATTCAGAGGCGGGGAATGAGATATGGGGAATCAGAGGCGGGGAATCAGAGGCGGGGAAACAGAGGCGGGGAATCAGATATGGGGAATCAGAGGTGGCGAATCAAAGGCGGTGAATCAGAGTTGGGGAATCAGTGGCCGGGAATCAGAGGCAGGGAATCAAACACGGGGAATCAGAGGCGGGGAATCATAGCTGGCGAATCAGAGGCGGGGAATCAGAGGTGGGGAATCAGAGGCGGGGAATCAGATATTGGGAATCAGAGGTGGGGAATCAGAGGCGGGGAAACAGAGGCGGGGAATCAGATATGGGGTATCAGAGGTGGGGAATCAGAGGTTGTGAATCAGAGATGGGGAATCAGAGGCGGGGAATCAGAGGCCGGTAATCAGACGCGGGGAATCAGAGGCGGGGAATCAGAGCTGGGAAATTAGAGGCAGGGAATCAGAGATGGGGATTCAGAGGCGGGGAATCAGATATGGGGAAACAGAGGCGGGGAATCAGATGCGGGCAAATAGAGGCGGGGATCAGATATGGGGAAACAGAGGCGGGGAATCAGAGGCGGGGAAACAGAGGCGTGGAATCAGATATGGGGAATCAGAGGTGGGGAATCAGAGGTTGGGAATCAGAGTCTGGGAATCAGAGGCTGGGAATCAGATGCATGGAATCAGATGCGGGGAATCAGAGGCGGGGAATCAGAGCTGGGGAATCAGAGGTGGGGAATCAAAGTTGGGGAATCAGAGGCGGGGACTTAGATATGGGGAAACAGAGGCGGGGAATCAGAGGCGGGGAAACAGAGGCGGGGAATCAGATATGGGGAATCAGAGGTGGGGAATCAGAGGCAGGGAATTAGATTTGCGGAATCAGAGATGGGGAATCAGAAGCAGGGAATCAGAGGCCGGAAATCAGAGGCCGGAATCAGATGCCGGGAATAAGAGGCCGGGAATCAGAGGTGGGGAATCAGAGTCCGGGAATCAGAGATGGGGAATCAGAGGCGGGGAATGAGATATGGGGTATCAGAGGCGGGGAAACAGAGGCGAGGAATCAGATATGGGGAATCAGACGTGGCGAATCAAAGGCGGTGAATCAGAGATGGGGAATCAGAGGCGGGGAATCAGAGGCAGGGGATCAAAGACGGGGAATCAGAGGCGGTGAATCAGAGCTGGGGAATCAGAGGCGGGGAATCAGAGTTGGGGAATCAGAGGTGGGGAATCAGAGTTGGGGAATCAGAGGCGGGGACTTAGATATTGGGAAACAGAGGCGGGGAATCAAAGGTGGGGAAACAGAGGCGGGGAATCAGATATGGGGAATCAGAGGTGGGGAATCAGAGGCAGGGAATCAAACACGGGGAATCAGAGGCGGGGAATCAGAGTTGGGGAATCAGAGGCGGGGAATCAGACGCAGGGAATCAATATGTGAAATCAGAGGTGGGGAATCAGACACAGGGAATCAATATGGGAAATCAGAGTTGGGGAATCAGAGGTTGGGAATCAAAGGAAGGGAATCAGAGGCGAGGAATCAGAGCTGGGGAATCAGAGGCGGGGAATCAGAATTGGGGAATCAGAGATGGGGAATCAGAGATGGGGAATCAGAGGCGGGGAATCAGACGCGTGGAATCAGAGGTGGTGAATCAGAGATGTGGAATCAGAGGCGGGGAATCAGAGGCAGGGAATCAGATGCGGGGAATCAGAGGTGGGGAATCATAGCTGGCGAATCAGAGGCGGGGAATGAGATATGGGGAATCAGAGGCGGGGAATCAGAGGCGGGGAAACAGTGGCGAGGAATCAGATATGGGGAATCAGAGGTGGCGAATCAAAGGCGGTGAATCAGAGATGGGGAATCAGAGGCGGGGAATCAGAGGCAGGGGATCAAACACGGGGAATCAGAGGCGGGGAATCAGAGCTGTGGAATCAGAGGCGGGGAATCAGAGTTGGGGAATCAGAGGCGGGGAATCAGAGCTGGGGAATCAGAGGTGGGGAATCAGAGTCGGGGAATCAGAGGCAGGGAGTCGGATGTGCGGAATCAGAGATGGGGAATCAGAGGTGGGGAATCAGAGGCGGTGAATCTGAGATGGGGAATCAGAGACGGGGAATCAGTGGCAGGTTATCAGACACGGGGATTCAGAGGCTGGGAATCAGACGGGGGGAATCAAAGGCGGGGAATGAAGCTGGGGAATCAGAGGCAGGGAATCAGAGTTGGGGAATCAGAGGCGGGGAATCAGAGTTGGGGAATCAGAGGCGGGGAATCAGAGCTGCGGAATCAGAGGTGGGGATCAGAGTCGGGGAATCAGAGGCAGGGGATCAAACACGGGGAATCAGAGGCGGGGAATCAGAGCTGGGGAATCAGAGGCGGGGAATCAGAGGCAAGAAATCAGACACGGGGTTTCAGAGGCTGGGAATCATACGGGGGAATCAAAGGCGGGGAATCAGAGCTGGGGAATCAGAGGCAGGGAATCAGAGTTGGGGATTCAGAGGCGGGGAATCAGATATGGGGAAACAGAGGCGGGGAATCAGAGTCGGGCAAACAGAGGCGGGGAATTAGATATGGGGAATCAGAGGTGGGGAATCAGAGGTGGTGAATCAGAGATGGGGAATCACAGGCGGGGAATCAGAGGCAGGGAATAGAACGCGGGGAATCAGAGGCAGGGAATCAGAGTTGGGGCATCAGAGGTTTGGAATTAGATATGGGGAAACTGAGGCGGGGAATCAGAGGCGGGGAAACAGAGGCGGGAAATCAGATATGGGGAATCAGAGGTGGGGAATCAGAGGCAGGGAATCAGATGTGCGGAATCAGAGATGGGGAATCAGAGGCAGGGATTCAGAATCAGAAGCGGGGAATCAGAGGCCGGGAAACAGAGGTGGGGAATCAGATATGGGGAATCAGAGGCGGGGAATCAGAGCTGGGGAATCAGAGGCGGGGAATCAGAGTTGGGGTATCAGAGGCGGGGAATCAGAGCTGGGGAATCAGAGGTGGGGATCAGAGTCGGGGAATCAGAGGCAGGGAATCAGATGTGCGGAATCAGAGATGGGGAATCAGAGGTGGGGAATCAGCGGCTGTGAATCAGAGATGGGGAATCAGAGGCGGGGAATCAGAGGCAGGAAATCAGACACGGGGACTCAGAGGCTGGGAATCAGACGGGGGGAATCAAAGGCGGGGAATCAGAACTGGGGAATCAGAGGCGGGGAATCAGAGTTGGGGAATCAGAAGCGGGGAATCAGATATGGGGAAACAGAGGAGGGGAATCAGAGGCGGGGAAACAGAGGCGGGGAATCTGATATGGGGAATCAGAGGTG
Organism: Narcine bancroftii; assembly: GCF_036971445.1. Taxonomy (NCBI): domain Eukaryota; kingdom Metazoa; phylum Chordata; class Chondrichthyes; order Torpediniformes; family Narcinidae; genus Narcine; species Narcine bancroftii. The sequence continues at coordinate 360,654 of NW_027211966.1, forward strand.
GCGAATGAAAGGCGGTGAATCAGAGATGGTTAATCAGAGGCGGGGAATCAGAGGCAGTGAATCAAACACGGGGAATCATAGGTGGGGAATCAGAGCTGGGGAATCAGAGGCGGGGAATCAGAGTTGGGGAATCAGAGGCGGGGAATCAGATATGGGGAAACAGAGGCTGGGAATCAGAGGCAGGGAAACAGAGGTGGGGAATCATATATGGGGAATCAGAGGTGGGGAATCAGAGGTTGCGAAACAGAGGCAGGGAATCAGAGCTGGGGAATCAGAGGCGGGGAATCAGAGCTGCGGAATATGAGGCAGGGAATCAGAGTTGGGGATTCAGAGGCGGGGAATCAGAGCTGGGGAATCAGAGGCGGGGAATCAGAGGCGGGGAAATAGATATGGGGAAACAGAGGCGGGGAATTAGAGGCGGGGAAACAGAGGCGGGGAATCAGATATGGGGAATCAGAGGTGGGGAATCAGAGGCAGGGAATCAGATGTGCGGAATCAGAGATGGGGAATCAGAGGCAGGGATCAGAATCAGAAGCGGGGAATCAGAGGCCGGGATCAGAGGCCGGGAATCAGATGCCGGGAATAAGAGGCCAGGAATCAGAGTCCGGGAATCAGAGATGGGGAATCAGAGGCGGGGAATGAAATATGGGGAATCAGAGGCGGGGTATCAGAGGCGGGGAAACAGAGGCGGTGAATCTGATATGGGGAATCAGGGTGGCGAATGAAAGGCGGTGAATCAGAGATGGTGAATCAGAGGCGGGGAATCAGAGGCAGGGAATCAAACACGGGGAATCAGAGGCGGGGAATCAGAGCTGGGGAATCAGAGGCGGGGAATCAGAGTTGGGGATTCAGAGGCGGGGAATCAGATATGGGGAAACAGAGGCGGGGAATCAGAGGCGGGCAAACAGAGGCGGGGAATTAGATATGGGGAATCAGAGGTGGGGAATCAGAGGCGGGCAAACAGAGGAGGGGAATTAGATATGGGGAATCAGTGGTGGGGAATCAGAGGTGGTTTATCAGAGATGGGGAATCACAGGCGGGGAATCAGAGGCAGGGAATAGAACGCGGGGAATCAGAGGCAGGGAATCAGATATGGGGAAACAGAGGCGGGGAATCAGGGGCGGGGAAACAGAGGCGGGGAATCAGATATGGGGAATCGGATGCGGGGAATCAGAGGCGGGGAATCAGATATGGGGAATCAGAGGTGGGGAATCAGAGGCAGGTAATCAGATGTGCGGAATCAGAGATGGGGAATCAGAGGCAGGGAATCAGAATCAGAAGCGGGGAGTCAGAGGCCGGGAATCAGAGGCCTGGAATCAGATGCTGGGAATAAGAGGCCGGGAATCAGAGGTGGGGAATCAGAGTCCGGGAATCAGAGATGGGGATTCAGAGGCGGGGAATGAGATATGGAGAATCAGAGGCGGGGAATCAGAGGCGGGAAAACAGAGGTGGGGAATCAGATATGGGGAATCAGAGGTGGCGAATCAAAGGTGGTGAATCAGAGATGGGTAATCAGAGGCGGGGAATCAGAGGCAGGGAATCAAACACGGGGAATCAGAGGCGGGGAATCAGAGCTGGGGAATCAGAGGCTGGGAATCAAAGTTGGGGAATCAGAGGCAGGGAATCAGATATGGGGAAACAGGGGCGGGGAATCAGAGGCGGGGAAACAGAGGCGGGGAATCAGATATGGGGAATCAGAGGCAGGGAATTAGAGTTGGGGAATCAGAGGCGGGGAATCAGAGGCGGGGAAACAGAGGCGGGGAATCAAACACGGGGAATCAGAGGTGGGGAATCAGAGGTTGGGAATCAGAGGCAGGGAATCAGAGGCGGGGAATCAGAGGCGGGGAATCAGAGGCAGGGAATCAGATGTGCGGAATCGGAGATAGGGAATCAGAGGCGGGGAATCAGAGGCGGGGAATCAGAGGCCGGGAATCAGATATGGGGAAACAGAGGCGGGGAATCAGAGGCGGGGAAACAGAGGCTGGGAATCAGATATGGGGAATCAGAGGTGGGGAATCAGAGGTTGGGAATCAGAGGCAGGGAATCAGAGGCTTGGAATCAGATGCAGGGAATCAGATGCGGGGAATCAGAGGCGGGGAATCAGAGCTGGGGAATCAGAGGTGGGGAATCAGAGTTGGGGAATCAGAGGCGGGGACTTAGATATTGGGAAACAGAGGCAGGGAATCAGAGGCGGGGAATCAGATATGGGGAATCAGAGATGGGGAATCAGAGGCAGGGAATCAGATGTGCGGAATCAGAGATGGGGAATCAAAGGCAGGGAATCAGAATCAGAAGCAGGGAATCAGAGGCCGGGAATCAGAGGCCGGAATCAGATGCCGGGAATAAGAGGCCGGAAATCAGAGGTGGGGAATCAGAGTCCGGGAATCAGAGATGGGGATTCAGAGGCGGGGAATGAGATATGGGGAATCAGAGGCGGGGAATCATCGGCGGGGAAACAGAGGCGGGGAATCAGATATGGCGAATCAGAGGTGGCGAATCAAAGGCGGTGAATCAGAGATGGGGAATCAGAGGCCGGGAATCAGAGGCTGGGAATCAAACACGGGGAATCAGAGGAGGGGAATCAGAATTGGGGAATCAGAGATGGGGAATCAGAGATGGGGAATCAGAGGCAGGGAATCAGACGCGGGGAATCAGAGGTGGTGAATCAGAGATGTGGAATCAGAGGCGGGGAATCAGAGGCAGGGAATCAGACGCGGGGAATAGGAGGCGGGGAATCATAGCTGGCGAATCAGAGGTGGGGAATCAGAGGTGGGGAATCAGAGGCGGGGAATCAGATATTGGGAATCAGAGGTGGGGAATCAGAGGCGGGGAAACAGAGGCGGGGAATCAGAGGCGGGCAAACAGAGGCGGGGAATTAGATATGGGGAATCAGTGGTGGGGAATCAGAGGTGGTGAATCAGAGATGGGGAATCACAGGCGGGGAATCAGAGGCAGGGAATAGAACGCGGGGAATCAGAGGCAGGGAATCAGAGCTGGGGAATAAGAGGCGGGGAATCATAGTTGGGAATCAGAGGCGGGGAATCAGATATGGGGAAACAGAGGCGGGGAATCAGGGGCGGGGAAACAGAGGCGGGGAATCAGATATGGGGAATCGGATGTGGGGAATCAGAGGCGGGGAATCAGAGCTGTGGAATCAGAGGCGGGGAATCAGAGTTGGGGCATCAGAGGTGGGGAATTAGATATGGGGAAACAGAGGCGGGGAATCAGAGGCGTGGAAACAGAGGCGGGGAATCAGATATGGGGAATCAGAGGTGGGGAATCAGAGGCAGGTAATCAGATGTGCGGAATCAGAGATGGGGAATCAGAGGCAGGGAATCAGAATCAGAAGCGGGGAGTCAGAGGACGGGAATCAGAGGCCTGGAATCAGATGCTGGGAATAAGAGGCCGGGAATCAGACGTGGGGAATCAGAGTCCGGGAATCAGAGATGGGGAGTCAGAGGCGGGGAATGAGATATGGAGAATCAGAGGCGGGGAATCAGAGGCGGGGAAACAGAGGTGGGGAATCAGATATGGGGAATCAGAGGTGGCGAATCAAAGGCGGTGAATCAGAGATGGGGAATCAGAGGCGGGGAATCAGAGGCAGGGAATCAAACACGGGGAATCAGAGGCGGGGAATCAGAGCTGGGGAATCAGAGGCTGGGAATCAAAGTTGGGGAATCAGAGGCAGGGAATCAGATATGGGGAAACAGGGGCGGGGAATCAGAGGCGGGGAAACAGAGGCAGGGAATCAGATATGGGGAATCAGAGGCGGGGAATTAGAGTTGGGGAATCAGAGGCGGGGAATCAGAGGCGGGGAAACAGAGGCGGGGAATCAAACACGGGGAATCAGAGGTGGGGAATCAGAGGTTGGGGATCAGATGCAGGGAATCAGAGGCGGGGAATCAGAGGCGGGGAATCAGAGGCAGGGAATCAGATGTGCGGAATCGGAGATGGGGAATCAGAGGCAGGGAATCAGAGGCGGGGAATCAGAGGCGGGGAATCAGAGGCCGGGAATCAGATATGGGGAAACAGAGGCGGGGAAACAGAGGCTGGGGATCAGATATGGGGAATCAGAGGTGGGGAATCAGAGGTAGGGAATCAGAGGCAGGGAATCAGAGGCTTGGAATCAGATGCAGGGAATCAGATGCGGGGAATCAGAGGCGGGGAATCAGAGCTGGGGAATCAGATGCTGGGAATCAAAGTTGGGGAATCAGAGGCAGGGAATCAGATATGGGGAAACAGGGGTGGGGAATCAGAGGCGGGGAAACAGAGGCGGGGAATCAGATATGGGGAATCAGAGGCGGGGAATTAGAGTTGGGGAATCAGAGGCGGGGAATCAGAGGCGGAGAAACAGAGGCGGGGAATCAAACACGGGGAATCAGAGGTGGGGAATCAGAGGTTGGGAATCAGAGGCAGGGAATCAGAGGCGGGGAATCAGAGGCGGGGAATCAGAGGCAGGGAATCAGATGTGCGGAATCGGAGATGGGGAATCAGAGGCAGGGAATCAGAGGCGGGGAATCAGAGGCGGGGAACCAGAGGCCGGGAATCAGATATGGGGAAACAGAGGCGGGGAATCAGAGGCGGGGAAACAGAGGCCTGGAATCAGATATGGGGAATCAGAGGTGGGGAATCAGAGGTTGGGAATCAGAGGCAGGGAATAAGAGGCTTGGAATCAGATGCAGGGAATCTGATGCGGGGAATCAGAGGCGGGGAATCAGAGCTGGGGAATCAGAGGTGGGGAATTAGAGTTGTGGAATCAGAGGCGGGGACTTAGATATTGGGAAACAGAGGCGGGGAATCAGAGGCGGGGAAACAGAAGCGGGGAATCAGATATGGGGAATCAGAGATGGGGAATCAGAGGCAGGGAATCAGATGTGCGGAATCAGAGATGGGGAATCAAAGGCAGGGAATCAGAATCAGTAGCAGGGAATCAGAGGTGGGGAATCAGAGTCCGGGAATCAGAGATGGGGATTCAGAGGCGGGGAATGAGATATGGGGAATCAGAGGCGGGGAATCAGAGGCGGGGAAACAGAGGCGGGGAATCAGATATGGGGAATCAGAGGTGGCGAATCAAAGGCGGTGAATCAGAGTTGGGGAATCAGTGGCCGGGAATCAGAGGCAGGGAATCAAACACGGGGAATCAGAGGCGGGGAATCATAGCTGGCGAATCAGAGGCGGGGAATCAGAGGTGGGGAATCAGAGGCGGGGAATCAGATATTGGGAATCAGAGGTGGGGAATCAGAGGCGGGGAAACAGAGGCGGGGAATCAGATATGGGGTATCAGAGGTGGGGAATCAGAGGTTGTGAATCAGAGATGGGGAATCAGAGGCGGGGAATCAGAGGCCGGTAATCAGACGCGGGGAATCAGAGGCGGGGAATCAGAGCTGGGAAATTAGAGGCAGGGAATCAGAGTTGGGGATTCAGAGGCGGGGAATCAGATATGGGGAAACAGAGGCGGGGAATCAGATGCGGGCAAATAGAGGCGGGGATCAGATATGGGGAAACAGAGGCGGGGAATCAGAGGCGGGGAAACAGAGGCGTGGAATCAGATATGGGGAATCAGAGGTGGGGAATCAGAGGTTGGGAATCAGAGTCTGGGAATCAGAGGCTGGGAATCAGATGCATGGAATCAGATGCGGGGAATCAGAGGCGGGGAATCAGAGCTGGGGAATCAGAGGTGGGGAATCAAAGTTGGGGAATCAGAGGCGGGGACTTAGATATGGGGAAACAGAGGTGGGGAATCAGAGGCGGGGAAACAGAGGCGGGGAATCAGATATGGGGAATCAGAGGTGGGGAATCAGAGGCAGGGAATTAGATTTGCGGAATCAGAGATGGGGAATCAGAAGCAGGGAATCAGAGGCCGGAAATCAGAGGCCGGAATCAGATGCCGGGAATAAGAGGCCGGGAATCAGAGGTGGGGAATCAGAGTCCAAGAATCAGAGATGGGGAATCAGAGGCGGGGAATGAGATATGGGGAATCAGAGGCGGGGAAACAGAGGCGAGGAATCAGATATGGGGAATCAGAGGTGGCGAATCAAAGGCGGTGAATCAGAGATGGGGAATCAGAGGCGGGGAATCAGAGGCAGGGGATCAAAGACGGGGAATCAGAGGCGGGGAATCAGAGCTGGGGAATCAGAGGCGGGGAATCAGAGTTGGGGAATCAGAGGTGGGGAATCAGAGTTGGGGAATCAGAGGCGGGGACTTAGATATTGGGAAACAGAGGCGGGGAATCAAAGGTGGGGAAACAGAGGCGGGGAATCAGATATGGGGAATCAGAGGTGGGGAATCAGAGGCAGGGAATCAAACACGGGGAATCAGATGCGGGGAATCAGAGCTGGGGAATCAGAGGCGGGGAATCAGAGTTGGGGAATCAGAGGCGGGGAATCAGACGCAGGGAATCAATATGTGAAATCAGAGGTGGGGAATCAGACGCAGGGAATCAATATGGGAAATCAGAGTTGGGGAATCAGAGGTTGGGAATCAAAGGAAGGGAATCAGAGGCGAGGAATCAGAGCTGGGGAATCAGAGGCGGGGAATCAGAATTGGGGAATCAGAGATGGGGAATCAGAGATGGGGAATCAGAGGCGGGGAATCAGACGCGTGGAATCAGAGGTGGTGAATCAGAGATGTGGAATCAGAGGCGGGGAATCAGAGGCAGGGAATCAGACGCGGGGAATCAGAGGTGGGGAATCATAGCTGGCGAATCAGAGGCGGGGAATGAGATATGGGGAATCAGAGGCGGGGAATCAGAGGCGGGGAAACAGAGGCGGGGAATGAAATATGGGGAATCAGAGGCGGGGTATCAGAGGCGGGGAAACAGAGGCGGTGAATCTGATATGGGGAATCAGGGTGGCGAATGAAAGGCGGTGAATCAGAGATGGTGAATCAGAGGCGGGGAATCAGAGGCAGGGAATCAAACACGGGGAATCAGAGGCGGGGAATCAGAGCTGGGGAATCAGAGGCGGGGAATCAGAGTTGGGGATTCAGAGGCGGGGAATCAGATATGGGGAAACAGAGGCGGGGAATCAGAGGCGGGCAAACAGAGGCGGGGAATTAGATATGGGGAATCAGAGGTGGGGAATCAGAGGCGGGCAAACAGAGGAGGGGAATTAGATATGGGGAATCAGTGGTGGGGAATCAGAGGTGGTTTATCAGAGATGGGGAATCACAGGCGGGGAATCAGAGGCAGGGAATAGAACGCGGGGAATCAGAGGCAGGGAATCAGATATGGGGAAACAGAGGCGGGGAATCAGGGGCGGGGAAACAGAGGCGGGGAATCAGATATGGGGAATCGGATGCGGGGAATCAGAGGCGGGGAATCAGATATGGGGAATCAGAGGTGGGGAATCAGAGGCAGGTAATCAGATGTGCGGAATCAGAGATGGGGAATCAGAGGCAGGGAATCAGAATCAGAAGCGGGGAGTCAGAGGCCGGGAATCAGAGGCCTGGAATCAGATGCTGGGAATAAGAGGCCGGGAATCAGAGGTGGGGAATCAGAGTCCGGGAATCAGAGATGGGGATTCAGAGGCGGGGAATGAGATATGGAGAATCAGAGGCGGGGAATCAGAGGCGGGAAAACAGAGGTGGGGAATCAGATATGGGGAATCAGAGGTGGCGAATCAAAGGTGGTGAATCAGAGATGGGTAATCAGAGGCGGGGAATCAGAGGCAGGGAATCAAACACGGGGAATCAGAGGCGGGGAATCAGAGCTGGGGAATCAGAGGCTGGGAATCAAAGTTGGGGAATCAGAGGCAGGGAATCAGATATGGGGAAACAGGGGCGGGGAATCAGAGGCGGGGAAACAGAGGCGGGGAATCAGATATGGGGAATCAGAGGCAGGGAATTAGAGTTGGGGAATCAGAGGCGGGGAATCAGAGGCGGGGAAACAGAGGCGGGGAATCAAACACGGGGAATCAGAGGTGGGGAATCAGAGGTTGGGAATCAGAGGCAGGGAATCAGAGGCGGGGAATCAGAGGCGGGGAATCAGAGGCAGGGAATCAGATGTGCGGAATCGGAGATAGGGAATCAGAGGCGGGGAATCAGAGGCGGGGAATCAGAGGCCGGGAATCAGATATGGGGAAACAGAGGCGGGGAATCAGAGGCGGGGAAACAGAGGCTGGGAATCAGATATGGGGAATCAGAGGTGGGGAATCAGAGGTTGGGAATCAGAGGCAGGGAATCAGAGGCTTGGAATCAGATGCAGGGAATCAGATGCGGGGAATCAGAGGCGGGGAATCAGAGCTGGGGAATCAGAGGTGGGGAATCAGAGTTGGGGAATCAGAGGCGGGGACTTAGATATTGGGAAACAGAGGCAGGGAATCAGAGGCGGGGAATCAGATATGGGGAATCAGAGATGGGGAATCAGAGGCAGGGAATCAGATGTGCGGAATCAGAGATGGGGAATCAAAGGCAGGGAATCAGAATCAGAAGCAGGGAATCAGAGGCCGGGAATCAGAGGCCGGAATCAGATGCCGGGAATAAGAGGCCGGAAATCAGAGGTGGGGAATCAGAGTCCGGGAATCAGAGATGGGGATTCAGAGGCGGGGAATGAGATATGGGGAATCAGAGGCGGGGAATCATCGGCGGGGAAACAGAGGCGGGGAATCAGATATGGCGAATCAGAGGTGGCGAATCAAAGGCGGTGAATCAGAGATGGGGAATCAGAGGCCGGGAATCAGAGGCTGGGAATCAAACACGGGGAATCAGAGGAGGGGAATCAGAATTGGGGAATCAGAGATGGGGAATCAGAGATGGGGAATCAGAGGCAGGGAATCAGACGCGGGGAATCAGAGGTGGTGAATCAGAGATGTGGAATCAGAGGCGGGGAATCAGAGGCAGGGAATCAGACGCGGGGAATAGGAGGCGGGGAATCATAGCTGGCGAATCAGAGGTGGGGAATCAGAGGTGGGGAATCAGAGGCGGGGAATCAGATATTGGGAATCAGAGGTGGGGAATCAGAGGCGGGGAAACAGAGGCGGGGAATCAGAGGCGGGCAAACAGAGGCGGGGAATTAGATATGGGGAATCAGTGGTGGGGAATCAGAGGTGGTGAATCAGAGATGGGGAATCACAGGCGGGGAATCAGAGGCAGGGAATAGAACGCGGGGAATCAGAGGCAGGGAATCAGAGCTGGGGAATAAGAGGCGGGGAATCATAGTTGGGAATCAGAGGCGGGGAATCAGATATGGGGAAACAGAGGCGGGGAATCAGGGGCGGGGAAACAGAGGCGGGGAATCAGATATGGGGAATCGGATGTGGGGAATCAGAGGCGGGGAATCAGAGCTGTGGAATCAGAGGCGGGGAATCAGAGTTGGGGCATCAGAGGTGGGGAATTAGATATGGGGAAACAGAGGCGGGGAATCAGAGGCGTGGAAACAGAGGCGGGGAATCAGATATGGGGAATCAGAGGTGGGGAATCAGAGGCAGGTAATCAGATGTGCGGAATCAGAGATGGGGAATCAGAGGCAGGGAATCAGAATCAGAAGCGGGGAGTCAGAGGACGGGAATCAGAGGCCTGGAATCAGATGCTGGGAATAAGAGGCCGGGAATCAGACGTGGGGAATCAGAGTCCGGGAATCAGAGATGGGGAGTCAGAGGCGGGGAATGAGATATGGAGAATCAGAGGCGGGGAATCAGAGGCGGGGAAACAGAGGTGGGGAATCAGATATGGGGAATCAGAGGTGGCGAATCAAAGGCGGTGAATCAGAGATGGGGAATCAGAGGCGGGGAATCAGAGGCAGGGAATCAAACACGGGGAATCAGAGGCGGGGAATCAGAGCTGGGGAATCAGAGGCTGGGAATCAAAGTTGGGGAATCAGAGGCAGGGAATCAGATATGGGGAAACAGGGGCGGGGAATCAGAGGCGGGGAAACAGAGGCAGGGAATCAGATATGGGGAATCAGAGGCGGGGAATTAGAGTTGGGGAATCAGAGGCGGGGAATCAGAGGCGGGGAAACAGAGGCGGGGAATCAAACACGGGGAATCAGAGGTGGGGAATCAGAGGTTGGGGATCAGATGCAGGGAATCAGAGGCGGGGAATCAGAGGCGGGGAATCAGAGGCAGGGAATCAGATGTGCGGAATCGGAGATGGGGAATCAGAGGCAGGGAATCAGAGGCGGGGAATCAGAGGCGGGGAATCAGAGGCCGGGAATCAGATATGGGGAAACAGAGGCGGGGAAACAGAGGCTGGGGATCAGATATGGGGAATCAGAGGTGGGGAATCAGAGGTAGGGAATCAGAGGCAGGGAATCAGAGGCTTGGAATCAGATGCAGGGAATCAGATGCGGGGAATCAGAGGCGGGGAATCAGAGCTGGGGAATCAGATGCTGGGAATCAAAGTTGGGGAATCAGAGGCAGGGAATCAGATATGGGGAAACAGGGGTGGGGAATCAGAGGCGGGGAAACAGAGGCGGGGAATCAGATATGGGGAATCAGAGGCGGGGAATTAGAGTTGGGGAATCAGAGGCGGGGAATCAGAGGCGGAGAAACAGAGGCGGGGAATCAAACACGGGGAATCAGAGGTGGGGAATCAGAGGTTGGGAATCAGAGGCAGGGAATCAGAGGCGGGGAATCAGAGGCGGGGAATCAGAGGCAGGGAATCAGATGTGCGGAATCGGAGATGGGGAATCAGAGGCAGGGAATCAGAGGCGGGGAATCAGAGGCGGGGAACCAGAGGCCGGGAATCAGATATGGGGAAACAGAGGCGGGGAATCAGAGGCGGGGAAACAGAGGCCTGGAATCAGATATGGGGAATCAGAGGTGGGGAATCAGAGGTTGGGAATCAGAGGCAGGGAATAAGAGGCTTGGAATCAGATGCAGGGAATCTGATGCGGGGAATCAGAGGCGGGGAATCAGAGCTGGGGAATCAGAGGTGGGGAATTAGAGTTGTGGAATCAGAGGCGGGGACTTAGATATTGGGAAACAGAGGCGGGGAATCAGAGGCGGGGAAACAGAAGCGGGGAATCAGATATGGGGAATCAGAGATGGGGAATCAGAGGCAGGGAATCAGATGTGCGGAATCAGAGATGGGGAATCAAAGGCAGGGAATCAGAATCAGTAGCAGGGAATCAGAGGTGGGGAATCAGAGTCCGGGAATCAGAGATGGGGATTCAGAGGCGGGGAATGAGATATGGGGAATCAGAGGCGGGGAATCAGAGGCGGGGAAACAGAGGCGGGGAATCAGATATGGGGAATCAGAGGTGGCGAATCAAAGGCGGTGAATCAGAGTTGGGGAATCAGTGGCCGGGAATCAGAGGCAGGGAATCAAACACGGGGAATCAGAGGCGGGGAATCATAGCTGGCGAATCAGAGGCGGGGAATCAGAGGTGGGGAATCAGAGGCGGGGAATCAGATATTGGGAATCAGAGGTGGGGAATCAGAGGCGGGGAAACAGAGGCGGGGAATCAGATATGGGGTATCAGAGGTGGGGAATCAGAGGTTGTGAATCAGAGATGGGGAATCAGAGGCGGGGAATCAGAGGCCGGTAATCAGACGCGGGGAATCAGAGGCGGGGAATCAGAGCTGGGAAATTAGAGGCAGGGAATCAGAGTTGGGGATTCAGAGGCGGGGAATCAGATATGGGGAAACAGAGGCGGGGAATCAGATGCGGGCAAATAGAGGCGGGGATCAGATATGGGGAAACAGAGGCGGGGAATCAGAGGCGGGGAAACAGAGGCGTGGAATCAGATATGGGGAATCAGAGGTGGGGAATCAGAGGTTGGGAATCAGAGTCTGGGAATCAGAGGCTGGGAATCAGATGCATGGAATCAGATGCGGGGAATCAGAGGCGGGGAATCAGAGCTGGGGAATCAGAGGTGGGGAATCAAAGTTGGGGAATCAGAGGCGGGGACTTAGATATGGGGAAACAGAGGTGGGGAATCAGAGGCGGGGAAACAGAGGCGGGGAATCAGATATGGGGAATCAGAGGTGGGGAATCAGAGGCAGGGAATTAGATTTGCGGAATCAGAGATGGGGAATCAGAAGCAGGGAATCAGAGGCCGGAAATCAGAGGCCGGAATCAGATGCCGGGAATAAGAGGCCGGGAATCAGAGGTGGGGAATCAGAGTCCAAGAATCAGAGATGGGGAATCAGAGGCGGGGAATGAGATATGGGGAATCAGAGGCGGGGAAACAGAGGCGAGGAATCAGATATGGGGAATCAGAGGTGGCGAATCAAAGGCGGTGAATCAGAGATGGGGAATCAGAGGCGGGGAATCAGAGGCAGGGGATCAAAGACGGGGAATCAGAGGCGGGGAATCAGAGCTGGGGAATCAGAGGCGGGGAATCAGAGTTGGGGAATCAGAGGTGGGGAATCAGAGTTGGGGAATCAGAGGCGGGGACTTAGATATTGGGAAACAGAGGCGGGGAATCAAAGGTGGGGAAACAGAGGCGGGGAATCAGATATGGGGAATCAGAGGTGGGGAATCAGAGGCAGGGAATCAAACACGGGGAATCAGATGCGGGGAATCAGAGCTGGGGAATCAGAGGCGGGGAATCAGAGTTGGGGAATCAGAGGCGGGGAATCAGACGCAGGGAATCAATATGTGAAATCAGAGGTGGGGAATCAGACGCAGGGAATCAATATGGGAAATCAGAGTTGGGGAATCAGAGGTTGGGAATCAAAGGAAGGGAATCAGAGGCGAGGAATCAGAGCTGGGGAATCAGAGGCGGGGAATCAGAATTGGGGAATCAGAGATGGGGAATCAGAGATGGGGAATCAGAGGCGGGGAATCAGACGCGTGGAATCAGAGGTGGTGAATCAGAGATGTGGAATCAGAGGCGGGGAATCAGAGGCAGGGAATCAGACGCGGGGAATCAGAGGTGGGGAATCATAGCTGGCGAATCAGAGGCGGGGAATGAGATATGGGGAATCAGAGGCGGGGAATCAGAGGCGGGGAAACAGAGGCGGGGAATGAAATATGGGGAATCAGAGGCGGGGTATCAGAGGCGGGGAAACAGAGGCGGTGAATCTGATATGGGGAATCAGGGTGGCGAATGAAAGGCGGTGAATCAGAGATGGTGAATCAGAGGCGGGGAATCAGAGGCAGGGAATCAGAGGCGGGGAATCAGAGGCGGGGAATCAGAGGCAGGGAATCAGATGTGCGGAATCGGAGATAGGGAATCAGAGGCGGGGAATCAGAGGCGGGGAATCAGAGGCCGGGAATCAGATATGGGGAAACAGAGGCGGGGAATCAGAGGCGGGGAAACAGAGGCTGGGAATCAGATATGGGGAATCAGAGGTGGGGAATCAGAGGTTGGGAAACAGTGGCGAGGAATCAGATATGGGGAATCAGAGGCAGGGAATTAGAGTTGGGGAATCAGAGGCGGGGAATCAGAGGCGGGGAAACAGAGGCGGGGAATCAAACACGGGGAATCAGAGGTGGGGAATCAGAGGTTGGGAATCAGAGGCAGGGAATCAGAGGCGGGGAATCAGAGGCGGGGAATCAGAGGCAGGGAATCAGATGTGCGGAATCGGAGATAGGGAATCAGAGGCGGGGAATCAGAGGCGGGGAATCAGAGGCCGGGAATCAGATATGGGGAAACAGAGGCGGGGAATCAGAGGCGGGGAAACAGAGGCTGGGAATCAGATATGGGGAATCAGAGGTGGGGAATCAGAGGTTGGGAATCAGAGGCAGGGAATCAGAGGCTTGGAATCAGATGCAGGGAATCAGATGCGGGGAATCAGAGGCGGGGAATCAGAGCTGGGGAATCAGAGGTGGGGAATCAGAGTTGGGGAATCAGAGGCGGGGACTTAGATATTGGGAAACAGAGGCAGGGAATCAGAGGCGGGGAATCAGATATGGGGAATCAGAGATGGGGAATCAGAGGCAGGGAATCAGATGTGCGGAATCAGAGATGGGGAATCAAAGGCAGGGAATCAGAATCAGAAGCAGGGAATCAGAGGCCGGGAATCAGAGGCCGGAATCAGATGCCGGGAATAAGAGGCCGGAAATCAGAGGTGGGGAATCAGAGTCCGGGAATCAGAGATGGGGATTCAGAGGCGGGGAATGAGATATGGGGAATCAGAGGCGGGGAATCATCGGCGGGGAAACAGAGGCGGGGAATCAGATATGGCGAATCAGAGGTGGCGAATCAAAGGCGGTGAATCAGAGATGGGGAATCAGAGGCCGGGAATCAGAGGCTGGGAATCAAACACGGGGAATCAGAGGAGGGGAATCAGAATTGGGGAATCAGAGATGGGGAATCAGAGATGGGGAATCAGAGGCAGGGAATCAGACGCGGGGAATCAGAGGTGGTGAATCAGAGATGTGGAATCAGAGGCGGGGAATCAGAGGCAGGGAATCAGACGCGGGGAATAGGAGGCGGGGAATCATAGCTGGCGAATCAGAGGTGGGGAATCAGAGGTGGGGAATCAGAGGCGGGGAATCAGATATGGGGAATCAGAGGCGGGGAATCAGAGGCGGGGAAACAGTGGCGAGGAATCAGATATGGGGAATCAGAGGCAGGGAATTAGAGTTGGGGAATCAGAGGCGGGGAATCAGAGGCGGGGAAACAGAGGCGGGGAATCAAACACGGGGAATCAGAGGTGGGGAATCAGAGGTTGGGAATCAGAGGCAGGGAATCAGAGGCGGGGAATCAGAGGCGGGGAATCAGAGGCAGGGAATCAGATGTGCGGAATCGGAGATAGGGAATCAGAGGCGGGGAATCAGAGGCGGGGAATCAGAGGCCGGGAATCAGATATGGGGAAACAGAGGCGGGGAATCAGAGGCGGGGAAACAGAGGCTGGGAATCAGATATGGGGAATCAGAGGTGGGGAATCAGAGGTTGGGAATCAGAGGCAGGGAATCAGAGGCTTGGAATCAGATGCAGGGAATCAGATGCGGGGAATCAGAGGCGGGGAATCAGAGCTGGGGAATCAGAGGTGGGGAATCAGAGTTGGGGAATCAGAGGCGGGGACTTAGATATTGGGAAACAGAGGCAGGGAATCAGAGGCGGGGAATCAGATATGGGGAATCAGAGATGGGGAATCAGAGGCAGGGAATCAGATGTGCGGAATCAGAGATGGGGAATCAAAGGCAGGGAATCAGAATCAGAAGCAGGGAATCAGAGGCCGGGAATCAGAGGCCGGAATCAGATGCCGGGAATAAGAGGCCGGAAATCAGAGGTGGGGAATCAGAGTCCGGGAATCAGAGATGGGGATTCAGAGGCGGGGAATGAGATATGGGGAATCAGAGGCGGGGAATCATCGGCGGGGAAACAGAGGCGGGGAATCAGATATGGCGAATCAGAGGTGGCGAATCAAAGGCGGTGAACCAGAGATGGGGAATCAGAGGCCGGGAATCAGAGGCTGGGAATCAAACACGGGGAATCAGAGGAGGGGAATCAGAATTGGGGAATCAGAGATGGGGAATCAGAGATGGGGAATCAGAGGCAGGGAATCAGACGCGGGGAATCAGAGGTGGTGAATCAGAGATGTGGAATCAGAGGCGGGGAATCAGAGGCAGGGAATCAGACGCGGGGAATAGGAGGCGGGGAATCATAGCTGGCGAATCAGAGGTGGGGAATCAGAGGTGGGGAATCAGAGGCGGGGAATCAGATATTGGGAATCAGAGGTGGGGAATCAGAGGCGGGGAAACAGAGGCGGGGAATCAGAGGCGGGCAAACAGAGGCGGGGAATTAGATATGGGGAATCAGTGGTGGGGAATCAGAGGTGGTGAATCAGAGATGGGGAATCACAGGCGGGGAATCAGAGGCAGGGAATAGAACGCGGGGAATCAGAGGCAGGGAATCAGAGCTGGGGAATAAGAGGCGGGGAATCATAGTTGGGAATCAGAGGCGGGGAATCAGATATGGGGAAACAGAGGCGGGGAATCAGGGGCGGGGAAACAGAGGCGGGGAATCAGATATGGGGAATCGGATGTGGGGAATCAGAGGCGGGGAATCAGAGCTGTGGAATCAGAGGCGGGGAATCAGAGTTGGGGCATCAGAGGTGGGGAATTAGATATGGGGAAACAGAGGCGGGGAATCAGAGGCGTGGAAACAGAGGCGGGGAATCAGATATGGGGAATCAGAGGTGGGGAATCAGAGGCAGGTAATCAGATGTGCGGAATCAGAGATGGGGAATCAGAGGCAGGGAATCAGAATCAGAAGCGGGGAGTCAGAGGACGGGAATCAGAGGCCTGGAATCAGATGCTGGGAATAAGAGGCCGGGAATCAGACGTGGGGAATCAGAGTCCGGGAATCAGAGATGGGGAGTCAGAGGCGGGGAATGAGATATGGAGAATCAGAGGCGGGGAATCAGAGGCGGGGAAACAGAGGTGGGGAATCAGATATGGGGAATCAGAGGTGGCGAATCAAAGGCGGTGAATCAGAGATGGGGAATCAGAGGCGGGGAATCAGAGGCAGGGAATCAAACACGGGGAATCAGAGGCGGGGAATCAGAGCTGGGGAATCAGAGGCTGGGAATCAAAGTTGGGGAATCAGAGGCAGGGAATCAGATATGGGGAAACAGGGGCGGGGAATCAGAGGCGGGGAAACAGAGGCAGGGAATCAGATATGGGGAATCAGAGGCGGGGAATTAGAGTTGGGGAATCAGAGGCGGGGAATCAGAGGCGGGGAAACAGAGGCGGGGAATCAAACACGGGGAATCAGAGGTGGGGAATCAGAGGTTGGGAATCAGATGCAGGGAATCAGAGGCGGGGAATCAGAGGCGGGGAATCAGAGGCAGGGAATCAGATGTGCGGAATCGGAGATGGGGAATCAGAGGCAGGGAATCAGAGGCGGGGAATCAGAGGCGGGGAATCAGAGGCCGGGAATCAGATATGGGGAAACAGAGGCGGGGAAACAGAGGCTGGGGATCAGATATGGGGAATCAGAGGTGGGGAATCAGAGGTAGGGAATCAGAGGCAGGGAATCAGAGGCTTGGAATCAGATGCAGGGAATCAGATGCGGGGAATCAGAGGCGGGGAATCAGAGCTGGGGAATCAGATGCTGGGAATCAAAGTTGGGGAATCAGAGGCAGGGAATCAGATATGGGGAAACAGGGGTGGGGAATCAGAGGCGGGGAAACAGAGGCGGGGAATCAGATATGGGGAATCAGAGGCGGGGAATTAGAGTTGGGGAATCAGAGGCGGGGAATCAGAGGCGGAGAAACAGAGGCGGGGAATCAAACACGGGGAATCAGAGGTGGGGAATCAGAGGTTGGGAATCAGAGGCAGGGAATCAGAGGCGGGGAATCAGAGGCGGGGAATCAGAGGCAGGGAATCAGATGTGCGGAATCGGAGATGGGGAATCAGAGGCAGGGAATCAGAGGCGGGGAATCAGAGGCGGGGAACCAGAGGCCGGGAATCAGATATGGGGAAACAGAGGCGGGGAATCAGAGGCGGGGAAACAGAGGCCTGGAATCAGATATGGGGAATCAGAGGTGGGGAATCAGAGGTTGGGAATCAGAGGCAGGGAATAAGAGGCTTGGAATCAGATGCAGGGAATCAGATGCGGGGAATCAGAGGCGGGGAATCAGAGCTGGGGAATCAGAGGTGGGGAATTAGAGTTGTGGAATCAGAGGCGGGGACTTAGATATTGGGAAACAGAGGCGGGGAATCAGAGGCGGGGAAACAGAAGCGGGGAATCAGATATGGGGAATCAGAGATGGGGAATCAGAGGCAGGGAATCAGATGTGCGGAATCAGAGATGGGGAATCAAAGGCAGGGAATCAGAATCAGTAGCAGGGAATCAGAGGTGGGGAATCAGAGTCCGGGAATCAGAGATGGGGATTCAGAGGCGGGGAATGAGATATGGGGAATCAGAGGCGGGGAATCAGAGGCGGGGAATCAGAGGCGGGGAATCAGATATGGGGAATCAGAGGTGGCGAATCAAAGGCGGTGAATCAGAGTTGGGGAATCAGTGGCCGGGAATCAGAGGCAGGGAATCAAACACGGGGAATCAGAGGCGGGGAATCATAGCTGGCGAATCAGAGGCGGGGAATCAGAGGTGGGGAATCAGAGGCGGGGAATCAGATATTGGGAATCAGAGGTGGGGAATCAGAGGCGGGGAAACAGAGGCGGGGAATCAGATATGGGGTATCAGAGGTGGGGAATCAGAGGTTGTGAATCAGAGATGGGGAATCAGAGGCGGGGAATCAGAGGCCGGTAATCAGACGCGGGGAATCAGAGGCGGGGAATCAGAGCTGGGAAATTAGAGGCAGGGAATCAGAGTTGGGGATTCAGAGGCGGGGAATCAGATATGGGGAAACAGAGGCGGGGAATCAGATGCGGGCAAATAGAGGCGGGGATCAGATATGGGGAAACAGAGGCGGGGAATCAGAGGCGGGGAAACAGAGGCGTGGAATCAGATATGGGGAATCAGAGGTGGGGAATCAGAGGTTGGGAATCAGAGTCTGGGAATCAGAGGCTGGGAATCAGATGCATGGAATCAGATGCGGGGAATCAGAGGCGGGGAATCAGAGCTGGGGAATCAGAGGTGGGGAATCAAAGTTGGGGAATCAGAGGCGGGGACTTAGATATGGGGAAACAGAGGTGGGGAATCAGAGGCGGGGAAACAGAGGCGGGGAATCAGATATGGGGAATCAGAGGTGGGGAATCAGAGGCAGGGAATTAGATTTGCGGAATCAGAGATGGGGAATCAGAAGCAGGGAATCAGAGGCCGGAAATCAGAGGCCGGAATCAGATGCCAGGAATAAGAGGCCGGGAATCAGAGGTGGGGAATCAGAGTCCAAGAATCAGAGATGGGGAATCAGAGGCGGGGAATGAGATATGGGGAATCAGAGGCGGGGAAACAGAGGCGAGGAATCAGATATGGGGAATCAGAGGTGGCGAATCAAAGGCGGTGAATCAGAGATGGGGAATCAGAGGCGGGGAATCAGAGGCAGGGGATCAAAGACGGGGAATCAGAGGCGGGGAATCAGAGCTGGGGAATCAGAGGCGGGGAATCAGAGTTGGGGAATCAGAGGTGGGGAATCAGAGTTGGGGAATCAGAGGCGGGGACTTAGATATTGGGAAACAGAGGCGGGGAATCAAAGGTGGGGAAACAGAGGCGGGGAATCAGATATGGGGAATCAGAGGTGGGGAATCAGAGGCAGGGAATCAAACACGGGGAATCAGATGCGGGGAATCAGAGCTGGGGAATCAGAGGCGGGGAATCAGAGTTGGGGAATCAGAGGCGGGGAATCAGACGCAGGGAATCAATATGTGAAATCAGAGGTGGGGAATCAGACGCAGGGAATCAATATGGGAAATCAGAGTTGGGGAATCAGAGGTTGGGAATCAAAGGAAGGGAATCAGAGGCGAGGAATCAGAGCTGGGGAATCAGAGGCGGGGAATCAGAATTGGGGAATCAGAGATGGGGAATCAGAGATGGGGAATCAGAGGCGGGGAATCAGACGCGTGGAATCAGATGTGGTGAATCAGAGATGTGGAATCAGAGGCGGGGAATCAGAGGCAGGGAATCAGACGCGGGGAATCAGAGGTGGGGAATCATAGCTGGCGAATCAGAGGCGGGGAATGAGATATGGGGAATCAGAGGCGGGGAATCAGAGGCGGGGAAACAGTGGCGAGGAATCAGATATGGGGAATCAGAGGTGGCGAATCAAAGGCGGTGAATCAGAGATGGGGAATCAGAGGCGGGGAATCAGAGGCAGGGGATCAAACACGGGGAATCAGAGGCGGGGAATCAGAGCTGTGGAATCAGAGGCGGGGAATCAGAGTTGGGGAATCAGAGGCGGGGAATCAGAGCTGGGGAATCAGAGGTGGGGAATCAGAGTCGGGGAATCAGAGGCAGGGAGTCGGATGTGCGGAATCAGAGATGGGGAATCAGAGGTGGGGAATCAGAGGCGGTGAATCTGAGATGGGGAATCAGAGACGGGGAATCAGTGGCAGGTTATCAGACACGGGGATTCAGAGGCTGGGAATCAGACGGGGGGAATCAAAGGCGGGGAATGAAGCTGGGGAATCAGAGGCAGGGAATCAGAGTTGGGGAATCAGAGGCGGGGAATCAGAGTTGGGGAATCAGAGGCGGGGAATCAGAGCTGCGGAATCAGAGGTGGGGATCAGAGTCGGGGAATCAGAGGCAGGGGATCAAACACGGGGAATCAGAGGCGGGGAATCAGAGCTGGGGAATCAGAGGCGGGGAATCAGAGTTGGGGAATCAGAGGCGGGGAATCAGAGCTGCGGAATCAGAGGTGGGGATCAGAGTCGTGGAATCAGAGGCAGGGAATCAGATGTGCGGAATCAGTGATGGGGAATCAGAGGTGGGGAATCAGAGGCTGTGAATCAGAGATGGGGAATCAGAGGCGGGGAATCAGAGGCAAGAAATCAGACACGGGGTTTCAGAGGCTGGGAATCAGACGGGGGAATCAAAGGCGGGGAATCAGAGCTGGGGAATCAGAGGCAGGGAATCAGAGTTGGGGATTCAGAGGCGGGGAATCAGATATGGGGAAACAGAGGCGGGGAATCAGAGTCGGGCAAACAGAGGCGGGGAATTAGATATGGGGAATCAGAGGTGGGGAATCAGAGGTGGTGAATCAGAGATGGGGAATCACAGGCGGGGAATCAGAGGCAGGGAATAGAACGCGGGGAATCAGAGGCAGGGAATCAGAGTTGGGGCATCAGAGGTTTGGAATTAGATATGGGGAAACTGAGGCGGGGAATCAGAGGCGGGGAAACAGAGGCGGGAAATCAGATATGGGGAATCAGAGGTGGGGAATCAGAGGAAGGGAATCAGATGTGCGGAATCAGAGATGGGGAATCAGAGGCAGGGATTCAGAATCAGAAGCGGGGAATCAGAGGCCGGGAAACAGAGGTGGGGAATCAGATATGGGGAATCAGAGGCGGGGAATCAGAGCTGGGGAATCAGAGGCGGGGAATCAGAGTTGGGGAATCAGAGGCGGGGAATCAGAGCTGGGGAATCAGAGGTGGGGATCAGAGTCGGGGAATCAGAGGCAGGGAATCAGATGTGCGGAATCAGAGATGGGGAATCAGAGGTGGGGAATCAGCGGCTGTGAATCAGAGATTGGGAATCAGAGGCGGGGAATCAGAGGCAGGAAATCAGACACGGGGACTCAGAGGCTGGGAATCAGACGGGGGGAATCAAAGGCGGGGAATCAGAGCTGGGGAATCAGAGGCGGGGAATCAGAGTTGGGGAATCAGAAGCGGGGAATCAGATATGGGGAAACAGAGGAGGGGAACCAGAGGCGGGGAAACAGAGGCGGGGAATCTGATATGGGGAATCAGAGGTGGCGAATGAAAGGCGGTGAATCAGAGATGGTTAATCAGAGGCGGGGAATCAGAGGCAGTGAATCAAACACGGGGAATCATAGGTGGGGAATCAGAGCTGGGGAATCAGAGGCGGGGAATCAGAGTTGGGGAATCAGAGGCGGGGAATCAGATATGGGGAAACAGAGGCTGGGAATCAGAGGCAGGGAAACAGAGGTGGGGAATCATATATGGGGAATCAGAGGTGGGGAATCAGAGGTTGCGAAACAGAGGCAGGGAATCAGAGCTGGGGAATCAGAGGCGGGGAATCAGAGCTGCGGAATATGAGGCAGGGAATCAGAGTTGGGGATTCAGAGGCGGGGAATCAGAGCTGGGGAATCAGAGGCGGGGAATCAGAGGCGGGGAAATAGATATGGGGAAACAGAGGCGGGGAATTAGAGGCGGGGAAACAGAGGCGGGGAATCAGATATGGGGAATCAGAGGTGGGGAATCAGAGGCAGGGAATCAGATGTGCGGAATCAGAGATGGGGAATCAGAGGCAGGGATCAGAATCAGAAGCGGGGAATCAGAGGCCGGGATCAGAGGCCGGGAATCAGATGCCGGGAATAAGAGGCCAGGAATCAGAGTCCGGGAATCAGAGATGGGGAATCAGAGGCGGGGAATGAAATATGGGGAATCAGAGGCGGGGTATCAGAGGCGGGGAAACAGAGGCGGTGAATCTGATATGGGGAATCAGGGTGGCGAATGAAAGGCGGTGAATCAGAGATGGTGAATCAGAGGCGGGGAATCAGAGGCAGGGAATCAAACACGGGGAATCAGAGGCGGGGAATCAGAGCTGGGGAATCAGAGGCGGGGAATCAGAGTTGGGGATTCAGAGGCGGGGAATCAGATATGGGGAAACAGAGGCGGGGAATCAGAGGCGGGCAAACAGAGGCGGGGAATTAGATATGGGGAATCAGAGGTGGGGAATCAGAGGCGGGCAAACAGAGGAGGGGAATTAGATATGGGGAATCAGTGGTGGGGAATCAGAGGTGGTTTATCAGAGATGGGGAATCACAGGCGGGGAATCAGAGGCAGGGAATAGAACGCGGGGAATCAGAGGCAGGGAATCAGAGCTGGGGAATCAGAGGCGGGGAATCATAGTTGGGAATCAGAGGCGGGGAATCAGATATGGGGAAACAGAGGCGGGGAATCAGGGGCGGGGAAACAGAGGCGGGGAATCAGATATGGGGAATCGGATGCGGGGAATCAGAGGCGGGGAATCAGATATGGGGAATCAGAGGTGGGGAATCAGAGGCAGGTAATCAGATGTGCGGAATCAGAGATGGGGAATCAGAGGCAGGGAATCAGAATCAGAAGCGGGGAGTCAGAGGCCGGGAATCAGAGGCCTGGAATCAGATGCTGGGAATAAGAGGCCGGGAATCAGAGGTGGGGAATCAGAGTCCGGGAATCAGAGATGGGGATTCAGAGGCGGGGAATGAGATATGGAGAATCAGAGGCGGGGAATCAGAGGCGGGAAAACAGAGGTGGGGAATCAGATATGGGGAATCAGAGGTGGCGAATCAAAGGTGGTGAATCAGAGATGGGTAATCAGAGGCGGGGAATCAGAGGCAGGGAATCAAACACGGGGAATCAGAGGCGGGGAATCAGAGCTGGGGAATCAGAGGCTGGGAATCAAAGTTGGGGAATCAGAGGCAGGGAATCAGATATGGGGAAACAGGGGCGGGGAATCAGAGGCGGGGAAACAGAGGCGGGGAATCAGATATGGGGAATCAGAGGCAGGGAATTAGAGTTGGGGAATCAGAGGCGGGGAATCAGAGGCGGGGAAACAGAGGCGGGGAATCAAACACGGGGAATCAGAGGTGGGGAATCAGAGGTTGGGAATCAGAGGCAGGGAATCAGAGGCGGGGAATCAGAGGCGGGGAATCAGAGGCAGGGAATCAGATGTGCGGAATCGGAGATAGGGAATCAGAGGCGGGGAATCAGAGGCGGGGAATCAGAGGCCGGGAATCAGATATGGGGAAACAGAGGCGGGGAATCAGAGGCGGGGAAACAGAGGCTGGGAATCAGATATGGGGAATCAGAGGTGGGGAATCAGAGGCAGGGGATCAAACACGGGGAATCAGAGGCGGGGAATCAGAGCTGTGGAATCAGAGGCGGGGAATCAGAGTTGGGGAATCAGAGGCGGGGAATCAGAGCTGGGGAATCAGAGGTGGGGAATCAGAGTCGAGGAATCAGAGGCAGGGAGTCGGATGTGCGGAATCAGAGATGGGGAATCAGAGGTGGGGAATCAGAGGCGGTGAATCTGAGATGGGGAATCAGAGACGGGGAATCAGTGGCAGGTTATCAGACACGGGGATTCAGAGGCTGGGAATCAGACGGGGGGAATCAAAGGCGGGGAATGAAGCTGGGGAATCAGAGGCAGGGAATCAGAGTTGGGGAATCAGAGGCGGGGAATCAGAGTTGGGGAATCAGAGGCGGGGAATCAGAGCTGCGGAATCAGAGGTGGGGATCAGAGTCGGGGAATCAGAGGCAGGGGATCAAACACGGGGAATCAGAGGCGGGGAATCAGAGCTGGGGAATCAGAGGCGGGGAATCAGAGTTGGGGAATCAGAGGCGGGGAATCAGAGCTGCGGAATCAGAGGTGGGGATCAGAGTCGTGGAATCAGAGGCAGGGAATCAGATGTGCGGAATCAGTGATGGGGAATCAGAGGTGGGGAATCAGAGGCTGTGAATCAGAGATGGGGAATCAGAGGCGGGGAATCAGAGGCAAGAAATCAGACACGGGGTTTCAGAGGCTGGGAATCAGACGGGGGAATCAAAGGCGGGGAATCAGAGCTGGGGAATCAGAGGCAGGGAATCAGAGTTGGGGATTCAGAGGCGGGGAATCAGATATGGGGAAACAGAGGCGGGGAATCAGAGTCGGGCAAACAGAGGCGGGGAATTAGATATGGGGAATCAGAGGTGGGGAATCAGAGGTGGTGAATCAGAGATGGGGAATCACAGGCGGGGAATCAGAGGCAGGGAATAGAACGCGGGGAATCAGAGGCAGGGAATCAGAGTTGGGGCATCAGAGGTTTGGAATTAGATATGGGGAAACTGAGGCGGGGAATCAGAGGCGGGGAAACAGAGGCGGGAAATCAGATATGGGGAATCAGAGGTGGGGAATCAGAGGAAGGGAATCAGATGTGCGGAATCAGAGATGGGGAATCAGAGGCAGGGATTCAGAATCAGAAGCGGGGAATCAGAGGCCGGGAAACAGAGGTGGGGAATCAGATATGGGGAATCAGAGGCGGGGAATCAGAGCTGGGGAATCAGAGGCGGGGAATCAGAGTTGGGGAATCAGAGGCGGGGAATCAGAGCTGGGGAATCAGAGGTGGGGATCAGAGTCGGGGAATCAGAGGCAGGGAATCAGATGTGCGGAATCAGAGATGGGGAATCAGAGGTGGGGAATCAGCGGCTGTGAATCAGAGATTGGGAATCAGAGGCGGGGAATCAGAGGCAGGAAATCAGACACGGGGACTCAGAGGCTGGGAATCAGACGGGGGGAATCAAAGGCGGGGAATCAGAGCTGGGGAATCAGAGGCGGGGAATCAGAGTTGGGGAATCAGAAGCGGGGAATCAGATATGGGGAAACAGAGGAGGGGAACCAGAGGCGGGGAAACAGAGGCGGGGAATCTGATATGGGGAATCAGAGGTGGCGAATGAAAGGCGGTGAATCAGAGATGGTTAATCAGAGGCGGGGAATCAGAGGCAGTGAATCAAACACGGGGAATCATAGGTGGGGAATCAGAGCTGGGGAATCAGAGGCGGGGAATCAGAGTTGGGGAATCAGAGGCGGGGAATCAGATATGGGGAAACAGAGGCTGGGAATCAGAGGCAGGGAAACAGAGGTGGGGAATCATATATGGGGAATCAGAGGTGGGGAATCAGAGGTTGCGAAACAGAGGCAGGGAATCAGAGCTGGGGAATCAGAGGCGGGGAATCAGAGCTGCGGAATATGAGGCAGGGAATCAGAGTTGGGGATTCAGAGGCGGGGAATCAGAGCTGGGGAATCAGAGGCGGGGAATCAGAGGCGGGGAAATAGATATGGGGAAACAGAGGCGGGGAATTAGAGGCGGGGAAACAGAGGCGGGGAATCAGATATGGGGAATCAGAGGTGGGGAATCAGAGGCAGGGAATCAGATGTGCGGAATCAGAGATGGGGAATCAGAGGCAGGGATCAGAATCAGAAGCGGGGAATCAGAGGCCGGGATCAGAGGCCGGGAATCAGATGCCGGGAATAAGAGGCCAGGAATCAGAGTCCGGGAATCAGAGATGGGGAATCAGAGGCGGGGAATGAAATATGGGGAATCAGAGGCGGGGTATCAGAGGCGGGGAAACAGAGGCGGTGAATCTGATATGGGGAATCAGGGTGGCGAATGAAAGGCGGTGAATCAGAGATGGTGAATCAGAGGCGGGGAATCAGAGGCAGGGAATCAAACACGGGGAATCAGAGGCGGGGAATCAGAGCTGGGGAATCAGAGGCGGGGAATCAGAGTTGGGGATTCAGAGGCGGGGAATCAGATATGGGGAAACAGAGGCGGGGAATCAGAGGCGGGCAAACAGAGGCGGGGAATTAGATATGGGGAATCAGAGGTGGGGAATCAGAGGCGGGCAAACAGAGGAGGGGAATTAGATATGGGGAATCAGTGGTGGGGAATCAGAGGTGGTTTATCAGAGATGGGGAATCACAGGCGGGGAATCAGAGGCAGGGAATAGAACGCGGGGAATCAGAGGCAGGGAATCAGAGCTGGGGAATCAGAGGCGGGGAATCATAGTTGGGAATCAGAGGCGGGGAATCAGATATGGGGAAACAGAGGCGGGGAATCAGGGGCGGGGAAACAGAGGCGGGGAATCAGATATGGGGAATCGGATGCGGGGAATCAGAGGCGGGGAATCAGATATGGGGAATCAGAGGTGGGGAATCAGAGGCAGGTAATCAGATGTGCGGAATCAGAGATGGGGAATCAGAGGCAGGGAATCAGAATCAGAAGCGGGGAGTCAGAGGCCGGGAATCAGAGGCCTGGAATCAGATGCTGGGAATAAGAGGCCGGGAATCAGAGGTGGGGAATCAGAGTCCGGGAATCAGAGATGGGGATTCAGAGGCGGGGAATGAGATATGGAGAATCAGAGGCGGGGAATCAGAGGCGGGAAAACAGAGGTGGGGAATCAGATATGGGGAATCAGAGGTGGCGAATCAAAGGTGGTGAATCAGAGATGGGTAATCAGAGGCGGGGAATCAGAGGCAGGGAATCAAACACGGGGAATCAGAGGCGGGGAATCAGAGCTGGGGAATCAGAGGCTGGGAATCAAAGTTGGGGAATCAGAGGCAGGGAATCAGATATGGGGAAACAGGGGCGGGGAATCAGAGGCGGGGAAACAGAGGCGGGGAATCAGATATGGGGAATCAGAGGCAGGGAATTAGAGTTGGGGAATCAGAGGCGGGGAATCAGAGGCGGGGAAACAGAGGCGGGGAATCAAACACGGGGAATCAGAGGTGGGGAATCAGAGGTTGGGAATCAGAGGCAGGGAATCAGAGGCGGGGAATCAGAGGCGGGGAATCAGAGGCAGGGAATCAGATGTGCGGAATCGGAGATAGGGAATCAGAGGCGGGGAATCAGAGGCGGGGAATCAGAGGCCGGGAATCAGATATGGGGAAACAGAGGCGGGGAATCAGAGGCGGGGAAACAGAGGCTGGGAATCAGATATGGGGAATCAGAGGTGGGGAATCAGAGGTTGGGAATCAGAGGCAGGGAATCAGAGGCTTGGAATCAGATGCAGGGAATCAGATGCGGGGAATCAGAGGCGGGGAATCAGAGCTGGGGAATCAGAGGTGGGGAATCAGAGTTGGGGAATCAGAGGCGGGGACTTAGATATTGGGAAACAGAGGCAGGGAATCAGAGGCGGGGAATCAGATATGGGGAATCAGAGATGGGGAATCAGAGGCAGGGAATCAGATGTGCGGAATCAGAGATGGGGAATCAAAGGCAGGGAATCAGAATCAGAAGCAGGGAATCAGAGGCCGGGAATCAGAGGCCGGAATCAGATGCCGGGAATAAGAGGCCAGAAATCAGAGGTGGGGAATCAGAGTCCGGGAATCAGAGATGGGGATTCAGAGGCGGGGAATGAGATATGGGGAATCAGAGGCGGGGAATCATCGGCGGGGAAACAGAGGCGGGGAATCAGATATGGCGAATCAGAGGTGGCGAATCAAAGGCGGTGAATCAGAGATGGGGAATCAGAGGCCGGGAATCAGAGGCTGGGAATCAAACACGGGGAATCAGAGGAGGGGAATCAGAATTGGGGAATCAGAGATGGGGAATCAGAGATGGGGAATCAGAGGCAGGGAATCAGACGCGGGGAATCAGAGGTGGTGAATCAGAGATGTGGAATCAGAGGCGGGGAATCAGAGGCAGGGAATCAGACGCGGGGAATAGGAGGCGGGGAATCATAGCTGGCGAATCAGAGGTGGGGAATCAGAGGTGGGGAATCAGAGGCGGGGAATCAGATATTGGGAATCAGAGGTGGGGAATCAGAGGCGGGGAAACAGAGGCGGGGAATCAGAGGCGGGCAAACAGAGGCGGGGAATTAGATATGGGGAATCAGTGGTGGGGAATCAGAGGTGGTGAATCAGAGATGGGGAATCACAGGCGGGGAATCAGAGGCAGGGAATAGAACGCGGGGAATCAGAGGCAGGGAATCAGAGCTGGGGAATAAGAGGCGGGGAATCATAGTTGGGAATCAGAGGCGGGGAATCAGATATGGGGAAACAGAGGCGGGGAATCAGGGGCGGGGAAACAGAGGCGGGGAATCAGATATGGGGAATCGGATGTGGGGAATCAGAGGCGGGGAATCAGAGCTGTGGAATCAGAGGCGGGGAATCAGAGTTGGGGCATCAGAGGTGGGGAATTAGATATGGGGAAACAGAGGCGGGGAATCAGAGGCGTGGAAACAGAGGCGGGGAATCAGATATGGGGAATCAGAGGTGGGGAATCAGAGGCAGGTAATCAGATGTGCGGAATCAGAGATGGGGAATCAGAGGCAGGGAATCAGAATCAGAAGCGGGGAGTCAGAGGACGGGAATCAGAGGCCTGGAATCAGATGCTGGGAATAAGAGGCCGGGAATCAGACGTGGGGAATCAGAGTCCGGGAATCAGAGATGGGGAGTCAGAGGCGGGGAATGAGATATGGAGAATCAGAGGCGGGGAATCAGAGGCGGGGAAACAGAGGTGGGGAATCAGATATGGGGAATCAGAGGTGGCGAATCAAAGGCGGTGAATCAGAGATGGGGAATCAGAGGCGGGGAATCAGAGGCAGGGAATCAAACACGGGGAATCAGAGGCGGGGAATCAGAGCTGGGGAATCAGAGGCTGGGAATCAAAGTTGGGGAATCAGAGGCAGGGAATCAGATATGGGGAAACAGGGGCGGGGAATCAGAGGCGGGGAAACAGAGGAAGGGAATCAGATATGGGGAATCAGAGGCGGGGAATTAGAGTTGGGGAATCAGAGGCGGGGAATCAGAGGCGGGGAAACAGAGGCGGGGAATCAAACACGGGGAATCAGAGGTGGGGAATCAGAGGTTGGGAATCAGATGCAGGGAATCAGAGGCGGGGAATCAGAGGCGGGGAATCAGAGGCAGGGAATCAGATGTGCGGAATCGGAGATGGGGAATCAGAGGCAGGGAATCAGAGGCGGGGAATCAGAGGCGGGGAATCAGAGGCCGGGAATCAGATATGGGGAAACAGAGGCGGGGAAACAGAGGCTGGGGATCAGATATGGGGAATCAGAGGTGGGGAATCAGAGGTAGGGAATCAGAGGCAGGGAATCAGAGGCTTGGAATCAGATGCAGGGAATCAGATGCGGGGAATCAGAGGCGGGGAATCAGAGCTGGGGAATCAGATGCTGGGAATCAAAGTTGGGGAATCAGAGGCAGGGAATCAGATATGGGGAAACAGGGGTGGGGAATCAGAGGCGGGGAAACAGAGGCGGGGAATCAGATATGGGGAATCAGAGGCGGGGAATTAGAGTTGGGGAATCAGAGGCGGGGAATCAGAGGCGGAGAATCAGAGGCGGGGAATCAAACACGGGGAATCAGAGGTGGGGAATCAGAGGTTGGGAATCAGAGGCAGGGAATCAGAGGCGGGGAATCAGAGGCGGGGAATCAGAGGCAGGGAATCAGATGTGCGGAATCGGAGATGGGGAATCAGAGGCAGGGAATCAGAGGCGGGGAATCAGAGGCGGGGAACCAGAGGCCGGGAATCAGATATGGGGAAACAGAGGCGGGGAATCAGAGGCGGGGAAACAGAGGCTGGGAATCAGATATGGGGAATCAGATGTGGGGAATCAGAGGTTGGGAATCAGAGTCAGGGAATAAGAGGCTTGGAATCAGATGCAGGGAATCAGATGCGGGGAATCAGAGGCGGGGAATCAGAGCTGGGGAATCAGAGCTGGGGAATCAGAGATGGGGAATCAGAGGCAGGGAATCAGATGTGCGGAATCAGAGATGGGGAATCAAAGGCAGGGAATCAGAATCAGTAGCAGGGAATCAGAGGTGGGGAATCAGAGTCCGGGAATCAGAGATG
Organism: Narcine bancroftii; assembly: GCF_036971445.1. Classification (NCBI taxonomy): domain Eukaryota; kingdom Metazoa; phylum Chordata; class Chondrichthyes; order Torpediniformes; family Narcinidae; genus Narcine; species Narcine bancroftii. The sequence continues at coordinate 390,464 of NW_027211966.1, forward strand.
GGGATTCAGAGGCGGGGAATGAGATATGGGGAATCAGAGGCGGGGAATCAGAGGCGGGGAAACAGAGGCGGGGAATCAGATATGGGGAATCCGAGGTGGCGAATCAAAGGCGGTGAATCAGAGTTGGGGAATCAGTGGCCGGGAATCAGAGGCAGGGAATCAAACACGGGGAATCAGAGGCGGGGAATCATAGCTGGCGAATCAGAGGCGGGGAATCAGAGGTGGGGAATCAGAGGCGGGGAATCAGATATTGGGAATCAGAGGTGGGGAATCAGAGGCGGGGAAACAGAGGCGGGGAATCAGATATGGGGTATCAGAGGTGGGGAATCAGAGGTTGTGAATCAGAGATGGGGAATCAGAGGCGGGGAATCAGAGGCCGGTAATCAGACGCGGGGAATCAAAGGCGGGGAATCAGAGCTGGGAAATTAGAGGCAGGGAATCAGAGTTGGGGATTCAGAGGCGGGGAATCAGATATGGGGAAACAGAGGCGGGGAATCAGATGCGGGCAAATAGAGGCGGGGATCAGATATGGGGAAACAGAGGCGGGGAATCAGAGGCGGGGAAACAGAGGCGTGGAATCAGATATGGGGAATCAGAGGTGGGGAATCAGAGGTTGGGAATCAGAGTCTGGGAATCAGAGGCTGGGAATCAGATGCATGGAATCAGATGCGGGGAATCAGAGGCGGGGAATCAGAGCTGGGGAATCAGAGGTGGGGAATCAAAGTTGGGGAATCAGAGGCGGGGACTTAGATATGGGGAAACAGAGGCGGGGAATCAGAGGCGGGGAAACAGAGGCGGGGAATCAGATATGGGGAATCAGAGGTGGGGAATCAGAGGCAGGGAATTAGATTTGCGGAATCAGAGATGGGGAATCAGAAGCAGGGAATCAGAGGCCGGAAATCAGAGGCCGGAATCAGATGCCGGGAATAAGAGGCCGGGAATCAGAGGTGGGGAATCAGAGTCCGGGAATCAGAGATGGGGAATCAGAGGCGGGGAATGAGATATGGGGAATCAGAGGCTGGGAAACAGAGGCGAGGAATCAGATATGGGGAATCAGAGGTGGCGAATCAAAGGCGGTGAATCAGAGATGGGGAATCAGAGGCGGGGAATCAGAGGCAGGGGATCAAAGACGGGGAATCAGAGGCGGGGAATCAGAGCTGGGGAATCAGAGGCGGGGAATCAGAGTTGGGGAATCAGAGGTGGGGAATCAGAGTTGGGGAATCAGAGGCGGGGACTTAGATATTGGGAAACAGAGGCGGGGAATCAAAGGTGGGGAAACAGAGGCGGGGAATCAGATATGGGGAATCAGAGGTGGGGAATCAGAGGCAGGGAATCAAACACGGGGAATCAGATGCGGGGAATCAGAGCTGGGGAATCAGAGGCGGGGAATCAGAGTTGGGGAATCAGAGGCGGGGAATCAGACGCAGGGAATCAATATGTGAAATCAGAGGTGGGGAATCAGACGCAGGGAATCAATATGGGAAATCAGAGTTGGGGAATCAGAGGTTGGGAATCAAAGGAAGGGAATCAGAGGCGAGGAATCAGAGCTGGGGAATCAGAGGCGGGGAATCAGAATTGGGGAATCAGAGATGGGGAATCAGAGATGGGGAATCAGAGGCGGGGAATCAGACGCGTGGAATCAGAGGTGGTGAATCAGAGATGTGGAATCAGAGGCGGGGAATCAGAGGCAGGGAATCAGACGCGGGGAATCAGAGGTGGGGAATCATAGCTGGCGAATCAGAGGCGGGGAATGAGATATGGGGAATCAGAGGCGGGGAATCAGAGGCGGGGAAACAGTGGCGAGGAATCAGATATGGGGAATCAGAGGTGGCGAATCAAAGGCGGTGAATCAGAGATGGGGAATCAGAGGCGGGGAATCAGAGGCAGGGGATCAAACACGGGGAATCAGAGGCGGGGAATCAGAGCTGTGGAATCAGAGGCGGGGAATCAGAGTTGGGGAATCAGAGGCGGGGAATCAGAGCTGGGGAATCAGAGGTGGGGAATCAGAGTCGGGGAATCAGAGGCAGGGAGTCGGATGTGCGGAATCAGAGATGGGGAATCAGAGGTGGGGAATCAGAGGCGGTGAATCTGAGATGGGGAATCAGAGACGGGGAATCAGTGGCAGGTTATCAGACACGGGGATTCAGAGGCTGGGAATCAGACGGGGGGAATCAAAGGCGGGGAATGAAGCTGGGGAATCAGAGGCAGGGAATCAGAGTTGGGGAATCAGAGGCGGGGAATCAGAGTTGGGGAATCAGAGGCGGGGAATCAGAGCTGCGGAATCAGAGGTGGGGATCAGAGTCGGGGAATCAGAGGCAGGGGATCAAACACGGGGAATCAGAGGCGGGGAATCAGAGCTGGGGAATCAGAGGCGGGGAATCAGAGTTGGGGAATCAGAGGCGGGGAATCAGAGCTGCGGAATCAGAGGTGGGGATCAGAGTCGTGGAATCAGAGGCAGGGAATCAGATGTGCGGAATCAGTGATGGGGAATCAGAGGTGGGGAATCAGAGGCTGTGAATCAGAGATGGGGAATCAGAGGCGGGGAATCAGAGGCAAGAAATCAGACACGGGGTTTCAGAGGCTGGGAATCAGACGGGGGAATCAAAGGCGGGGAATCAGAGCTGGGGAATCAGAGGCAGGGAATCAGAGTTGGGGATTCAGAGGCGGGGAATCTGATATGGGGAAACAGAGGCGGGGAATCAGAGTCGGGCAAACAGAGGCGGAGAATTAGATATGGGGAATCAGAGGTGGGGAATCAGAGGTGGTGAATCAGAGATGGGGAATCACAGGCGGGGAATCAGAGGCAGGGAATAGAACGCGGGGAATCAGAGGCAGGGAATCAGAGTTGGGGCATCAGAGGTTTGGAATTAGATATGGGGAAACTGAGGCGGGGAATCAGAGGCGGGGAAACAGAGGCGGGAAATCAGATATGGGGAATCAGAGGTGGGGAATCAGAGGCAGGGAATCAGATGTGCGGAATCAGAGATGGGGAATCAGAGGCAGGGATTCAGAATCAGAAGCGGGGAATCAGAGGCCGGGAAACAGAGGTGGGGAATCAGATATGGGGAATCAGAGGCGGGGAATCAGAGCTGGGGAATCAGAGGCGGGGAATCAGAGTTGGGGAATCAGAGGCGGGGAATCAGAGCTGGGGAATCAGAGGTGGGGATCAGAGTCGGGGAATCAGAGGCAGGGAATCAGATGTGCGGAATCAGAGATGGGGAATCAGAGGTGGGGAATCAGCGGCTGTGAATCAGAGATGGGGAATCAGAGGCGGGGAATCAGAGGCAGGAAATCAGACACGGGGACTCAGAGGCTGGGAATCAGACGGGGGGAATCAAAGGCGGGGAATCAGAGCTGGGGAATCAGAGGCGGGGAATCAGAGTTGGGGAATCAGAAGCGGGGAATCAGATATGGGGAAACAGAGGAGGGGAATCAGAGGCGGGGAAACAGAGGCGGGGAATCTGATATGGGGAATCAGAGGTGGCGAATGAAAGGCGGTGAATCAGAGATGGTTAATCAGAGGCGGGGAATCAGAGGCAGTGAATCAAACACGGGGAATCATAGGTGGGGAATCAGAGCTGGGGAATCAGAGGCGGGGAATCAGAGTTGGGGAATCAGAGGCGGGGAATCAGATATGGGGAAACAGAGGCTGGGAATCAGAGGCAGGGAAACAGAGGTGGGGAATCATATATGGGGAATCAGAGGTGGGGAATCAGAGGTTGCGAAACAGAGGCAGGGAATCAGAGCTGGGGAATCAGAGGCGGGGAATCAGAGCTGCGGAATATGAGGCAGGGAATCAGAGTTGGGGATTCAGAGGCGGGGAATCAGAGCTGGGGAATCAGAGGCGGGGAATCAGAGGCGGGGAAATTGATATGGGGAAACGGAGGCGGGGAATTAGAGGCGGGGAAACAGAGGCGGGGAATCAGATATGGGGAATCAGAGGTGGGGAATCAGAGGCAGGGAATCAGATGTGCGGAATCAGAGAAGGGGAATCAGAGGCAGGGATCAGAATCAGAAGCGGGGAATCAGAGGCCGGGATCAGAGGCCGGGAATCAGATGCCGGGAATAAGAGGCCAGGAATCAGAGTCCGGGAATCAGAGATGGGGAATCAGAGGCGGGGAATGAAATATGGGGAATCAGAGGCGGGGTATCAGAGGCGGGGAAACAGAGGCGGTGAATCTGATATGGGGAATCAGGGTGGCGAATGAAAGGTGGTGAATCAGAGATGGTGAATCAGAGGCGGGGAATCAGAGGCAGGGAATCAAACACGGGGAATCAGAGGCGGGGAATCAGAGCTGGGGAATCAGAGGCGGGGAATCAGAGTTGGGGATTCAGAGGCGGGGAATCAGATATGGGGAAACAGAGGCGGGGAATCAGAGGCGGGCAAACAGAGGCGGGGAATTAGATATGGGGAATCAGAGGTGGGGAATCAGAGGCGGGCAAACAGAGGAGGGGAATTAGATATGGGGAATCAGTGGTGGGGAATCAGAGGTGGTTTATCAGAGATGGGGAATCACAGGCGGGGAATCAGAGGCAGGGAATAGAACGCGGGGAATCAGAGGCAGGGAATCAGAGCTGGGGAATCAGAGGCGGGGAATCATAGTTGGGAATCAGAGGCGGGGAATCAGATATGGGGAAACAGAGGCGGGGAATCAGGGGCGGGGAAACAGAGGCGGGGAATCAGATATGGGGAATCGGATGCGGGGAATCAGAGGCGGGGAATCAGATATGGGGAATCAGAGGTGGGGAATCAGAGGCAGGTAATCAGATGTGCGGAATCAGAGATGGGGAATCAGAGGCAGGGAATCAGAATCAGAAGCGGGGAGTCAGAGGCCGGGAATCAGAGGCCTGGAATCAGATGCTGGGAATAAGAGGCCGGGAATCAGAGGTGGGGAATCAGAGTCCGGGAATCAGAGATGGGGATTCAGAGGCGGGGAATGAGATATGGAGTATCAGAGGCGGGGAATCAGAGGCGGGAAAACAGAGGTGGGGAATCAGATATGGGGAATCAGAGGTGGCGAATCAAAGGTGGTGAATCAGAGATGGGTAATCAGAGGCGGGGAATCAGAGGCAGGGAATCAAACACGGGGAATCAGAGGCGGGGAATCAGAGCTGGGGAATCAGAGGCTGGGAATCAAAGTTGGGGAATCAGAGGCAGGGAATCAGATATGGGGAAACAGGGGCGGGGAATCAGAGGCGGGGAAACAGAGGCGGGGAATGAGATATGGGGAATCAGAGGCAGGGAATTAGAGTTGGGGAATCAGAGGCGGGGAATCAGAGGCGGGGAAACAGAGGCGGGGAATCAAACACGGGGAATCAGAGGTGGGGAATCAGAGGTTGGGAATCAGAGGCAGGGAATCAGAGGCGGGGAATCAGAGGCGGGGAATCAGAGGCAGGTAATCAGATGTGCGGAATCGGAGATAGGGAATCAGAGGCGGGGAATCAGAGGCGGGGAATCAGAGGCCGGGAATCAGATATGGGGAAACAGAGGCGGGGAATCAGAGGCCGGGAATCAGATATGGGGAAACAGAGGCGGGGAATCAGAGGCGGGGAAACAGAGGCTGGGAATCAGATATGGGGAATCAGAGGTGGGGAATCAGAGGTTGGGAATCAGAGGCAGGGAATCAGAGGCTTGGAATCAGATGCAGGGAATCAGATGCGGGGAATCAGAGGCGGGGAATCAGAGCTGGGGAATCAGAGGTGGGGAATCAGAGTTGGGGAATCAGAGGCGGGGACTTAGATATTGGGAAACAGAGGCAGGGAATCAGAGGCGGGGAATCAGATATGGGGAATCAGAGATGGGGAATCAGAGGCAGGGAATCAGATGTGCGGAATCAGAGATGGGGAATCAAAGGCAGGGAATCAGAATCAGATGCAGGGAATCAGAGGCCGGGAATCAGAGGCCGGAATCAGATGCCGGGAATAAGAGGCCGGAAATCAGAGGTGGGGAATCAGAGTCCGGGAATCAGAGATGGGGATTCAGAGGCGGGGAATGAGATATGGGGAATCAGAGGCGGGGAATCATCGGCGGGGAAACAGAGGCGGGGAATCAGATATGGCGAATCAGAGGTGGCGAATCAAAGGCGGTGAATCAGAGATGGGGAATCAGAGGCCGGGAATCAGAGGCTGGGAATCAAACACGGGGAATCAGAGGAGGGGAATCAGAATTGGGGAATCAGAGATGGGGAATCAGAGATGGGGAATCAGAGGCAGGGAATCAGACGCGGGGAATCAGAGGTGGTGAATCAGAGATGTGGAATCAGAGGCGGGGAATCAGAGGCAGGGAATCAGACGCGGGGAATAGGAGGCGGGGAATCATAGCTGGCGAATCAGAGGTGGGGAATCAGAGGTGGGGAATCAGAGGCGGGGAATCAGATATTGGGAATCAGAGGTGGGGAATCAGAGGCGGGGAAACAGAGGCGGGGAATCAGAGGCGGGGAAACAGAGGCAGGGAATCAGATATGGGGAATCAGAGGCGGGGAATTAGAGTTGGGGAATCAGAGGCGGGGAATCAGAGGCAGGGAATCAAACACGGGGAATCAGAGGCGGGGAATCAGAGCTGGGGAATCAGAGGCTGGGAATCAAAGTTGGGGAATCAGAGGCAGGGAATCAGATATGGGGAAACAGGGGCGGGGAATCAGAGGCGGGGAAACAGAGGCAGGGAATCAGATATGGGGAATCAGAGGCGGGGAATTAGAGTTGGGGAATCAGAGGCGGGGAATCAGAGGCGGGGAAACAGAGGCGGGGAATCAAACACGGGGAATCAGAGGTGGGGAATCAGAGGTTGGGAATCAGATGCAGGGAATCAGAGGCGGGGAATCAGAGGCGGGGAATCAGAGGCAGGGAATCAGATGTGCGGATTCGGAGATGGGGAATCAGAGGCAGGGAATCAGAGGCGGGGAATCAGAGGCGGGGAATCAGAGGCCGGGAATCAGATATGGGGAAACAGAGGCGGGGAAACAGAGGCTGGGGATCAGATATGGGGAATCAGAGGTGGGGAATCAGAGGTTGGGAATCAGAGGCAGGGAATCAGAGGCTTGGAATCAGATGCAGGGAATCAGATGCGGGGAATCAGAGGCGGGGAATCAGAGCTGGGGAATCAGTTGCTGGGAATCAAAGTTGGGGAATCAGAGGCAGGGAATCAGATATGGGGAAACAGGGGTGGGGAATCAGAGGCGGGGAAACAGAGGCGGGGAATCAGATATGGGGAATCAGAGGCGGGGAATTAGAGTTGGGGAATCAGAGGCGGGGAATCAGAGGCGGGGAAACAGAGGCGGGGAATCAAACACGGGGAATCAGAGGTGGGGAATCAGAGGTTGGGAATCAGAGGCAGGGAATCAGAGGCGGGGAATCAGAGGCGGGGAATCAGAGGCAGGGAATCAGATGTGCGGAATCGGAGATGGGGAATCAGAGGCAGGGAATCAGAGGCGGGGAATCAGAGGCGGGGAACCAGAGGCCGGGAATCAGATATGGGGAAACAGAGGCGGGGAATCAGAGGCGGGGAAACAGAGGCTGGGAATCAGATATGGGGAATCAGAGGTGGGGAATCAGAGGTTGGGAATCAGAGGCAGGGAATAAGAGGCTTGGAATCAGATGCAGGGAATCAGATGCGGGGAATCAGAGGCGGGGAATCAGAGCTGGGGAATCAGAGGTGGGGAATTAGAGTTGTGGAATCAGAGGCGGGGACTTAGATATTGGGAAACAGAGGCGGGGAATCAGAGGCGGGGAAACAGAAGCGGGGAATCAGATATGGGGAATCAGAGATGGGGAATCAGAGGCAGGGAATCAGATGTGCGGAATCAGAGATGGGGAATCACAGGCGGGGAATCAGAGGCAGGGAATAGAACGCGGGGAATCAGAGGCAGGGAATCAGAGCTGGGGAATCAGAGGCGGGGAATCATAGTTGGGAATCAGAGGCGGGGAATCAGATATGGGGAAACAGAGGCGGGGAATCAGGGGCGGGGAAACAGAGGCGGGGAATCAGATATGGGGAATCGGATGCGGGGAATCAGAGGCGGGGAATCAGATATGGGGAATCAGAGGTGGGGAATCAGAGGCAGGTAATCAGATGTGCGGAATCAGAGATGGGGAATCAGAGGCAGGGAATCAGAATCAGAAGCGGGGAGTCAGAGGCCGTGAATCAGAGGCCTGGAATCAGATGCTGGGAATAAGAGGCCGGGAATCAGAGGTGGGGAATCAGAGTCCGGGAATCAGAGATGGGGATTCAGAGGCGGGGAATGAGATATGGAGAATCAGAGGCGGGGAATCAGAGGCGGGAAAACAGAGGTGGGGAATCAGATATGGGGAATCAGAGGTGGCGAATCAAAGGTGGTGAATCAGAGATGGGTAATCAGAGGCGGGGAATCAGAGGCAGGGAATCAAACACGGGGAATCAGAGGCGGGGAATCAGAGCTGGGGAATCAGAGGCTGGGAATCAAAGTTGGGGAATCAGAGGCAGGGAATCAGATATGGGGAAACAGGGGCGGGGAATCAGAGGCGGGGAAACAGAGGCGGGGAATCAGATATGGGGAATCAGAGGCTGGGAATTAGAGTTGGGGAATCAGAGGCGGGGAATCAGAGGCGGGGAAACAGAGGCGGGGAATCAAACACGGGGAATCAGAGGTGGGGAATCAGAGGTTGGGAATCAGAGGCAGGGAATCAGAGGCGGGGAATCAGAGGCGGGGAATCAGAGGCAGGGAATCAGATGTGCGGAATCGGAGATAGGGAATCAGAGGCGGGGAATCAGAGGCGGGGAATCAGAGGCCGGGAATCAGATATGGGGAAACAGAGGCGGGGAATCAGAGGCGGGGAAACAGAGGCTGGGAATCAGATATGGGGAATCAGAGGTGGGGAATCAGAGGTTGGGAATCAGAGGCAGGGAATCAGAGGCTTGGAATCAGATGCAGGGAATCAGATGCTGGGAATAAGAGGCCGGGAATCAGAGGTGGGGAATCAGAGTCCGGGAATCAGAGATGGGGATTCAGAGGCGGGGAATGAGATATGGAGTATCAGAGGCGGGGAATCAGAGGCGGGAAAACAGAGGTGGGGAATCAGATATGGGGAATCAGAGGTGGCGAATCAAAGGTGGTGAATCAGAGATGGGTAATCAGAGGCGGGGAATCAGAGGCAGGGAATCAAACACGGGGAATCAGAGGCGGGGAATCAGAGCTGGGGAATCAGAGGCTGGGAATCAAAGTTGGGGAATCAGAGGCAGGGAATCAGATATGGGGAAACAGGGGCGGGGAATCAGAGGCGGGGAAACAGAGGCGGGGAATGAGATATGGGGAATCAGAGGCAGGGAATTAGAGTTGGGGAATCAGAGGCGGGGAATCAGAGGCGGGGAAACAGAGGCGGGGAATCAAACACGGGGAATCAGAGGTGGGGAATCAGAGGTTGGGAATCAGAGGCAGGGAATCAGAGGCGGGGAATCAGAGGCGGGGAATCAGAGGCAGGTAATCAGATGTGCGGAATCGGAGATAGGGAATCAGAGGCGGGGAATCAGAGGCGGGGAATCAGAGGCCGGGAATCAGATATGGGGAAACAGAGGCGGGGAATCAGAGGCCGGGAATCAGATATGGGGAAACAGAGGCGGGGAATCAGAGGCGGGGAAACAGAGGCTGGGAATCAGATATGGGGAATCAGAGGTGGGGAATCAGAGGTTGGGAATCAGAGGCAGGGAATCAGAGGCTTGGAATCAGATGCAGGGAATCAGATGCGGGGAATCAGAGGCGGGGAATCAGAGCTGGGGAATCAGAGGTGGGGAATCAGAGTTGGGGAATCAGAGGCGGGGACTTAGATATTGGGAAACAGAGGCAGGGAATCAGAGGCGGGGAATCAGATATGGGGAATCAGAGATGGGGAATCAGAGGCAGGGAATCAGATGTGCGGAATCAGAGATGGGGAATCAAAGGCAGGGAATCAGAATCAGATGCAGGGAATCAGAGGCCGGGAATCAGAGGCCGGAATCAGATGCCGGGAATAAGAGGCCGGAAATCAGAGGTGGGGAATCAGAGTCCGGGAATCAGAGATGGGGATTCAGAGGCGGGGAATGAGATATGGGGAATCAGAGGCGGGGAATCATCGGCGGGGAAACAGAGGCGGGGAATCAGATATGGCGAATCAGAGGTGGCGAATCAAAGGCGGTGAATCAGAGATGGGGAATCAGAGGCCGGGAATCAGAGGCTGGGAATCAAACACGGGGAATCAGAGGAGGGGAATCAGAATTGGGGAATCAGAGATGGGGAATCAGAGATGGGGAATCAGAGGCAGGGAATCAGACGCGGGGAATCAGAGGTGGTGAATCAGAGATGTGGAATCAGAGGCGGGGAATCAGAGGCAGGGAATCAGACGCGGGGAATAGGAGGCGGGGAATCATAGCTGGCGAATCAGAGGTGGGGAATCAGAGGTGGGGAATCAGAGGCGGGGAATCAGATATTGGGAATCAGAGGTGGGGAATCAGAGGCGGGGAAACAGAGGCGGGGAATCAGAGGCGGGGAAACAGAGGCAGGGATTCAGATATGGGGAATCAGAGGCGGGGAATTAGAGTTGGGGAATCAGAGGCGGGGAATCAGAGGCAGGGAATCAAACACGGGGAATCAGAGGCGGGGAATCAGAGCTGGGGAATCAGAGGCTGGGAATCAAAGTTGGGGAATCAGAGGCAGGGAATCAGATATGGGGAAACAGGGGCGGGGAATCAGAGGCGGGGAAACAGAGGCAGGGAATCAGATATGGGGAATCAGAGGCGGGGAATTAGAGTTGGGGAATCAGAGGCGGGGAATCAGAGGCGGGGAAACAGAGGCGGGGAATCAAACACGGGGAATCAGAGGTGGGGAATCAGAGGTTGGGAATCAGATGCAGGGAATCAGAGGCAGGGAATCAGAGGCGGGGAATCAGAGGCAGGGAATCAGATGTGCGGATTCGGAGATGGGGAATCAGAGGCAGGGAATCAGAGGCGGGGAATCAGAGGCGGGGAATCAGAGGCCGGGAATCAGATATGGGGAAACAGAGGCGGGGAAACAGAGGCTGGGGATCAGATATGGGGAATCAGAGGTGGGGAATCAGAGGTTGGGAATCAGAGGCAGGGAATCAGAGGCTTGGAATCAGATGCAGGGAATCAGATGCGGGGAATCAGAGGCGGGGAATCAGAGCTGGGGAATCAGTTGCTGGGAATCAAAGTTGGGGAATCAGAGGCAGGGAATCAGATATGGGGAAACAGGGGTGGGGAATCAGAGGCGGGGAAACAGAGGCGGGGAATCAGATATGGGGAATCAGAGGCGGGGAATTAGAGTTGGGGAATCAGAGGCGGGGAATCAGAGGCGGGGAAACAGAGGCGGGGAATCAAACACGGGGAATCAGAGGTGGGGAATCAGAGGTTGGGAATCAGAGGCAGGGAATCAGAGGCGGGGAATCAGAGGCGGGGAATCAGAGGCAGGGAATCAGATGTGCGGAATCGGAGATGGGGAATCAGAGGCAGGGAATCAGAGGCGGGGAATCAGAGGCGGGGAACCAGAGGCCGGGAATCAGATATGGGGAAACAGAGGCGGGGAATCAGAGGCGGGGAAACAGAGGCTGGGAATCAGATATGGGGAATCAGAGGTGGGGAATCAGAGGTTGGGAATCAGAGGCAGGGAATAAGAGGCTTGGAATCAGATGCAGGGAATCAGATGCGGGGAATCAGAGGCGGGGAATCAGAGCTGGGGAATCAGAGGTGGGGAATTAGAGTTGTGGAATCAGAGGCGGGGACTTAGATATTGGGAAACAGAGGCGGGGAATCAGAGGCGGGGAAACAGAAGCGGGGAATCAGATATGGGGAATCAGAGATGGGGAATCAGAGGCAGGGAATCAGATGTGCGGAATCAGAGATGGGGAATCACAGGCGGGGAATCAGAGGCAGGGAATAGAACGCGGGGAATCAGAGGCAGGGAATCAGAGCTGGGGAATCAGAGGCGGGGAATCATAGTTGGGAATCAGAGGCGGGGAATCAGATATGGGGAAACAGAGGCGGGGAATCAGGGGCGGGGAAACAGAGGCGGGGAATCAGATATGGGGAATCGGATGCGGGGAATCAGAGGCGGGGAATCAGATATGGGGAATCAGAGGTGGGGAATCAGAGGCAGGTAATCAGATGTGCGGAATCAGAGATGGGGAATCAGAGGCAGGGAATCAGAATCAGAAGCGGGGAGTCAGAGGCCGTGAATCAGAGGCCTGGAATCAGATGCTGGGAATAAGAGGCCGGGAATCAGAGGTGGGGAATCAGAGTCCGGGAATCAGAGATGGGGATTCAGAGGCGGGGAATGAGATATGGAGAATCAGAGGCGGGGAATCAGAGGCGGGAAAACAGAGGTGGGGAATCAGATATGGGGAATCAGAGGTGGCGAATCAAAGGTGGTGAATCAGAGATGGGTAATCAGAGGCGGGGAATCAGAGGCAGGGAATCAAACACGGGGAATCAGAGGCGGGGAATCAGAGCTGGGGAATCAGAGGCTGGGAATCAAAGTTGGGGAATCAGAGGCAGGGAATCAGATATGGGGAAACAGGGGCGGGGAATCAGAGGCGGGGAAACAGAGGCGGGGAATCAGATATGGGGAATCAGAGGCTGGGAATTAGAGTTGGGGAATCAGAGGCGGGGAATCAGAGGCGGGGAAACAGAGGCGGGGAATCAAACACGGGGAATCAGAGGTGGGGAATCAGAGGTTGGGAATCAGAGGCAGGGAATCAGAGGCGGGGAATCAGAGGCGGGGAATCAGAGGCAGGGAATCAGATGTGCGGAATCGGAGATAGGGAATCAGAGGCGGGGAATCAGAGGCGGGGAATCAGAGGCCGGGAATCAGATATGGGGAAACAGAGGCGGGGAATCAGAGGCGGGGAAACAGAGGCTGGGAATCAGATATGGGGAATCAGAGGTGGGGAATCAGAGGTTGGGAATCAGAGGCAGGGAATCAGAGGCTTGGAATCAGATGCAGGGAATCAGATGCGGGGAATCAGAGGCGGGGAATCAGAGCTGGGGAATCAGAGGTGGGGAATCAGAGTTGGGGAATCAGAGGCGGGGACTTAGATATTGGGAAACAGAGGCAGGGAATCAGAGGCGGGGAATCAGATATGGGGAATCAGAGATGGGGAATCAGAGGCAGGGAATCAGATGTGCGGAATCAGAGATGGGGAATCACAGGCGGGGAATCAGAGGCAGGGAATAGAACGCGGGGAATCAGAGGCAGGGAATCAGAGTTGGGGCATCAGAGGTTTGGAATTAGATATGGGGAAACTGAGGCGGGGAATCAGAGGCGGGGAAACAGAGGCGGGAAATCAGATATGGGGAATCAGAGGTGGGGAATCAGAGGCAGGGAATCAGATGTGCGGAATCAGAGATGGGGAATCAGAGGCAGGGATTCAGAATCAGAAGCGGGGAATCAGAGGCCGGGAAACAGAGGTGGGGAATCAGATATGGGGAATCAGAGGTGGGGAATCAGAGGCCGGAATCAGATGCCGGGAATAAGAGGCCGGGAATCAGAGGTGGGGAATCAGAGTCCGGGAATCAGAGATGGGTAATCAGAGGCGGGGAATGAGATATGGGGAATCAGAGGCGGGGAATCAGAGGCGGGGAAACAGAGGCGAGGAATCAGATATGGGGAATCAGAGGTGGCGAATCAAAGGCGATGAATCAGAGATGGGGAATCAGAGGCGTGGAATCAGAGGCAGGGAATCAAACACGGGGAATCAGAGGCGGGGAATCAGAGCTGGGGAATCAGAGGCGGGGAATCAGAGTTGGGGAATCAGAGGCGGGGAATCAGAGCTGGGGAATCAGAGGTGGGGATCAGAGTCGGGGAATCAGAGGCAGGGAATCAGATGTGCGGAATCAGAGATGGGGAATCAGAGGTGGGGAATCAGAGGCTGTGAATCAGAGATGGGGAATCAGAGGCGGGGAATCAGAGGCAAGAAATCAGACACGGGGTTTCAGAGGCTGGGAATCAGACGGGGGAATCAAAGGCGGGGAATCAGAGCTGGGGAATCAGAGGCAGGGAATCAGAGTTGGGGATTCAGAGGCGGGGAATCAGATATGGGGAAACAGAGGCGGGGAATCAGAGGCGGGCAAACAGAGGCGGGGAATTAGATATGGGGAATCAGAGGTGGGGAATCAGAGGCGGGCAAACAGAGGAGGGGAATTAGATATGGGGAATCAGTGGTGGGGAATCAGAGGTGGTTTATCAGAGATGGGGAATCACAGGCGGGGAATCAGAGGCAGGGAATAGAACGCGGGGAATCAGAGGCAGGGAATCAGAGCTGGGGATTCAGAGGCGGGGAATCATAGTTGGGAATCAGAGGCGGGGAATCAGATATGGGGAAACAGAGGCGGGGAATCAGGGGCGGGGAAACAGAGGCGGGGAATCAGATATGGGGAATCGGATGCGGGGAATCAGAGGCGGGGAATCAGATATGGGGAATCAGAGGTGGGGAATCAGAGGCAGGTAATCAGATGTGCGGAATCAGAGATGGGGAATCAGAGGCAGGGAATCAGAATCAGAAGCGGGGAGTCAGAGGCCGGGAATCAGAGGCCTGGAATCAGATGCTGGGAATAAGAGGCCGGGAATCAGAGGTGGGGAATCAGAGTCCGGGAATCAGAGATGGGGATTCAGAGGCGGGGAATGAGATATGGAGAATCAGAGGCGGGGAATCAGAGGCGGGAAAACAGAGGTGGGGAATCAGATATGGGGAATCAGAGGTGGCGAATCAAAGGTGGTGAATCAGAGATGGGTAATCAGAGGCGGGGAATCAGAGGCAGGGAATCAAACACGGGGAATCAGAGGCGGGGAATCAGAGCTGGGGAATCAGAGGCTGGGAATCAAAGTTGGGGAATCAGAGGCAGGGAATCAGATATGGGGAAACAGGGGCGGGGAATCAGAGGCGGGGAAACAGAGGCGGGGAATCAGATATGGGGAATCAGAGGCGGGGAATTACAGTTGGGGAATCAGAGGCGGGGAATCAGAGGCGGGGAAACAGAGGCGGGGAATCAAACACGGGGAATCAGAGGTGGGGAATCAGAGGTTGGGAATCAGAGGCAGGGAATCAGAGGCGGGGAATCAGAGGCGGGGAATCAGAGGCAGGGAATCAGATGTGCGGAATCGGAGATAAGGAATCAGAGGCGGGGAATCAGAGGCGGGGAATCAGAGGCCGGGAATCAGATATGGGGAAACAGAGGCGGGGAATCAGAGGCGGGGAAACAGAGGCTGGGAATCAGATATGGGGAATCAGAGGTGGGGAATCAGAGGTTGGGAATCAGAGGCAGGGAATCAGAGGCTTGGAATCAGATGCAGGGAATCAGATGCGGGGAATCAGAGGCGGGGAATCAGAGCTGGGGAATCAGAGGTGGGGAATCAGAGTTGGGGAATCAGAGGCGGGGACTTAGATATTGGGAAACAGAGGCAGGGAATCAGAGGCGGGGAATCAGATATGGGGAATCAGAGATGGGGAATCAGAGGCAGGGAATCAGATGTGCGGAATCAGAGATGGGGAATCAAAGGCAGGGAATCAGAATCAGAAGCAGGGTATCAGAGGCCGGGAATCAGAGGCCGGAATCAGATGCCGGGAATAAGAGGCCGGAAATCAGAGGTGGGGAATCAGAGTCCGGGAATCAGAGATGGGGATTCAGAGGCGGGGAATGAGATATGGGGAATCAGAGGCGTGGAATCAGAGGCGGGGAAACAGAGGCGGGGAATCAGATATGGTGAATCAGAGGTGGCGAATCAAAGGCGGTGAATCAGAGATGGGGAATCAGAGGCCGGGAATCAGAGGCTGGGAATCAAACACGGGGAATCAGAGGATGGGAATCAGAATTGGGGAATCAGAGATGGGGAATCAGAGATGGGGAATCAGAGGCAGGGAATCAGACGCGGGGAATCAGAGGTGGTGAATCAGAGATGTGGAATCAGAGGCGGGGAATCAGAGGCAGGGAATCAGACGCGGGGAATAGGAGGCGGGGAATCATAGCTGGCGAATCAGAGGTGGGGAATCAGAGGTGGGGAATCAGAGGCGGGGAATCAGATATTGGGAATCAGAGGTGGGGAATCAGAGGCGGGGAAACAGAGGCGGGGAATCAGAGGCGGGGAAACAGAGGCAGGGAATCAGATATGGGGAATCAGAGGCGGGGAATTAGAGTTGGGGAATCAGAGGCGGGGAATCAGAGGCAGGGAATCAAACACGGGGAATCAGAGGCGGGGAATCAGAGCTGGGGAATCAGAGGCTGGGAATCAAAGTTGGGGAATCAGAGGCAGGGAATCAGATATGGGGAAACAGGGGCGGGGAATCAGAGGCGGGGAAACAGAGGCAGGGAATCAGATATGGCGAATCAGAGGCGGGGAATTAGAGTTGGGGAATCAGAGGCGGGGAATCAGAGGCGGGGAAACAGAGGCGGGGAATCAAACACGGGGAATCAGAGGTGGGGAATCAGAGGTTGGGAATCAGATGCAGGGAATCAGAGGCGGGGAATCAGAGGCGGGGAATCAGAGGCAGGGAATCAGATGTGCGGAATCAGAGATGGGGAATCAGAGGCAGGGAATCAGAGGCGGGGAATCAGAGGCGGGGAATCAGAGGCCGGGAATCAGATATGGGGAAACAGAGGCGGGGAAACAGAGGCTGGGGATCAGATATGGGGAATCAGAGGTGGGGAATCAGAGGTTGGGAATCAGAGGCAGGGAATCAGAGGCTTGGAATCAGATGCAGGGAATCAGATGCGGGGAATCAGAGGCGGGGAATCAGAGCTGGGGAATCAGATGCCTGGAATCAAAGTTGGGGAATCAGAGGCAGGGAATCAGATATGGGGAAACAGGGGTGGGGAATCAGAGGCGGGGAAACAGAGGCGGGGAATCAGATATGGGGAATCAGAGGCGGGGAATTAGAGTTGGGGAATCAGAGGCGGGGAATCAGAGGCGGGGAAACAGAGGCGGGGAATCAAACACGGGGAATCAGAGGTGGGGAATCAGAGGTTGGGAATCAGAGGCAGGGAATCAGAGGCGGGGAATCAGATATTGGGAATCAGAGGTGGGGAATCAGAGGCGGGGAAACAGAGGCGGGGAATCAGAGGCGGGGAAACAGAGGCAGGGAATCAGATATGGGGAATCAGAGGCGGGGAATTAGAGTTGGGGAATCAGAGGCGGGGAATCAGAGGCAGGGAATCAAACACGGGGAATCAGAGGCGGGGAATCAGAGCTGGGGAATCAGAGGCTGGGAATCAAAGTTGGGGAATCAGAGGCAGGGAATCAGATATGGGGAAACAGGGGCGGGGAATCAGAGGCGGGGAAACAGAGGCAGGGAATCAGATATGGGGAATCAGAGGCGGGGAATTAGAGTTGGGGAATCAGAGGCGGGGAATCAGAGGCGGGGAAACAGAGGCGGGGAATCAAACACGGGGAATCAGAGGTGGGGAATCAGAGGTTGGGAATCAGATGCAGGGAATCAGAGGCGGGGAATCAGAGGCGGGGAATCAGAGGCAGGGAATCAGATGTGCGGAATCAGAGATGGGGAATCAGAGGCAGGGAATCAGAGGCGGGGAATCAGAGGCGGGGAATCAGAGGCCGGGAATCAGATATGGGGAAACAGAGGCGGGGAAACAGAGGCTGGGGATCAGATATGGGGAATCAGAGGTGGGGAATCAGAGGTTGGGAATCAGAGGCAGGGAATCAGAGGCTTGGAATCAGATGCAGGGAATCAGATGCGGGGAATCAGAGGCGGGGAATCAGAGCTGGGGAATCAGATGCCTGGAATCAAAGTTGGGGAATCAGAGGCAGGGAATCAGATATGGGGAAACAGGGGTGGGGAATCAGAGGCGGGGAAACAGAGGCGGGGAATCAGATATGGGGAATCAGAGGCGGGGAATTAGAGTTGGGGAATCAGAGGCGGGGAATCAGAGGCGGGGAAACAGAGGCGGGGAATCAAACACGGGGAATCAGAGGTGGGGAATCAGAGGTTGGGAATCAGAGGCAGGGAATCAGAGGCGGGGAATCAGAGGCGGGGAATCAGAGGCAGGGAATCAGATGTGCGGAATCGGAGATGGGGAATCAGAGGCAGGGAATCAGAGGCGGGGAATCAGAGGCGGGGAACCAGAGGCCGGGAATCAGATATGGGGAAACAGAGGCGGGGAATCAGAGGCGGGGAAACAGAGGCTGGGAATCAGATATGGGGAATCAGAGGTGGGGAATCAGAGGTTGGGAATCAGAGGCAGGGAATAAGAGGCTTGGAATCAGATGCAGGGAATCAGATGCGGGGAATCAGAGGCGGGGAATCAGAGCTGGGGAATCAGAGGTGGGGAATTAGAGTTGTGGAATCAGAGGCGGGGACTTAGATATTGGGAAACAGAGGCGGGGAATCAGAGGCGGGGAAACAGAAGCGGGGAATCAGATATGGGGAATCAGAGATGGGGAATCAGAGGCAGGGAATCAGATGTGCGGAATCAGAGATGGGGAATCAAAGGCAGGGAATCAAAATCAGTAGCAGGGAATCAGAGGTGGGGAATCAGAGTCCGGGAATCAGAGATGGGGATTCAGAGGCGGGGAATGAGATATGGGGAATCAGAGGCGGGGAATCAGAGGCAGGGAATCAGATATGGGGAAACAGGGGTGGGGAATCAGAGGCGGGGAAACAGAGGCGGGGAATCAGATATGGGGAATCAGAGGCGGGGAATTAGAGTTGGGGAATCAGAGGCGGGGAATCAGAGGCGGGGAAACAGAGGCGGGGAATCAAACACGGGGAATCAGAGGTGGGGAATCAGAGGTTGGGAATCAGAGGCAGGGAATCAGAGGCGGGGAATCAGAGGCGGGGAATCAGAGGCAGGGAATCAGATGTGCGGAATCGGAGATGGGGAATCAGAGGCAGGGAATCAGAGGCGGGGAATCAGAGGCGGGGAACCAGAGGCCGGGAATCAGATATGGGGAAACAGAGGCGGGGAATCAGAGGCGGGGAAACAGAGGCTGGGAATCAGATATGGGGAATCAGAGGTGGGGAATCAGAGGTTGGGAATCAGAGGCAGGGAATAAGAGGCTTGGAATCAGATGCAGGGAATCAGATGCGGGGAATCAGAGGCGGGGAATCAGAGCTGGGGAATCAGAGGTGGGGAATTAGAGTTGTGGAATCAGAGGCGGGGACTTAGATATTGGGAAACAGAGGCGGGGAATCAGAGGCGGGGAAACAGAAGCGGGGAATCAGATATGGGGAATCAGAGATGGGGAATCAGAGGCAGGGAATCAGATGTGCGGAATCAGAGATGGGGAATCAAAGGCAGGGAATCAAAATCAGTAGCAGGGAATCAGAGGTGGGGAATCAGAGTCCGGGAATCAGAGATGGGGATTCAGAGGCGGGGAATGAGATATGGGGAATCAGAGGCGGGGAATCAGAGGCGGGGAAACAGAGGCGGGGAATCAGACATGGGGAATCAGAGGTGGCGAATCAAAGGCGGTGAATCAGAGTTGGGGAATCAGAGGCCGGGAATCAGAGGCAGAGAATCAAACACGGGGAATCAGAGGCGGGGAATCATAGCTGGCGAATCAGAGGCGGGGAATCAGAGGTGGGGAATCAGAGGCGGGGAATCAGATATTGGGAATCAGAGGTGGGGAATCAGAGGCGGGGAAACAGAGGCGGGGAATCAGATATGGGGTATCAGAGGTGGGGAATCAGAGGTTGTGAATCAGAGATGGGGAATCAGAGGCGGGGAATCAGAGGCCGGTAATCAGACGCGGGGAATCAGAGGCGGGGAATCAGAGCTGGGAAATTAGAGGCAGGGAATCAGAGTTGGGGATTCAGAGGCGGGGAATCAGATATGGGGAAACAGAGGCGGGGAATCAGATGCGGGCAAATAGTGGCGGGGATAAGATATGGGGAAACAGAGGCAGGGAATCAGAGGCGGGGAAACAGAGGCGTGGAATCAGATATGGGGAATCAGAGGTGGGGAATCAGAGGTTGGGAATCAGAGGCTGGGAATCAGAGGCTGGGAATCAGATGCATGGAATCAGATGCGGGGAATCAGAGGCGGGGAATCAGAGCTGGGGAATCAGAGGTGGGGAATCAAAGTTGGGGAATCAGAGGCGGGGACTTAGATATGGGGAAACAGAGGCGGGGAATCAGAGGCGGGGAAACAGAGGCGGGGAATCAGATATGGGGAATCAGAGGTGGGGAATCAGAGGCAAGGAATTAGATTTGCGGAATCAGAGATGGGGAATCAGAAGCAGGGAATCAGAGGCCGGGAATCAGAGGCCGGAATCAGATGCCGGGAATAAGAGGCCGTGAATCAGAGGTGGGGAATCAGAGTCCGGGAATCAGAGATGGGGAATCAGAGGCGGGGAATGAGATATGGGGAATCAGAGGCGGGGAATCAGAGGCGGGGAAACAGAGGCGAGGAATCAGATATGGGGAATCAGAGGTGGCGAATCAAAGGCGGTGAATCAGAGATGGGGAATCAGAGGCGGGGAATCAGAGGCAGGGGATCAAACACGGGGAATCAGAGGCGGGGAATCAGAGCTGGGGAATCAGAGGCGGGGAATCAGAGTTGGGGAATCAGAGGTGGGGAATCAGAGTTGGGGAATCAGAGGCGGGGACTTAGATATTGGGAAACAGAGGTGGGGAATCAAAGGTGGGGAAACAGAGGCGGGGAATCAGATATGGGGAATCAGAGGTGGGGAATCAGAGGCAGGGAATCAAACACGGGGAATCAGATGCGGGGAATCAGAGCTGGGGAATCAGAGGCGGGGAATCAGAGTTGGGGAATCAGAGGCGGGGAATCAGACGCAGGGAATCAATGTGGGAAATCAGAGGTGGGGAATCAGACGCAGGGAATCAATATGGGAAATCAGAGTTGGGGAATCAGAGGTTGGGAATCAAAGGAAGGGAATCAGAGGCGAGGAATCAGAGCTGGGGAATCAGAGGCGGGGAATCAGAATTGGGGAATCAGAGATGGGGAACCAGAGATGGGGAATCAGAGGCGGGGAATCAGACGCGTGGAATCAGAGGTGGTGAATCAGAGATGTGGAATCAGAGGCGGGGAATCAGAGGCAGGGAATCAGACGCGGGGAATCAGAGGCGGGGAATCATAGCTGGCGAATCAGAGGCGGGGAATGAGATATGGGGAATCAGAGGCGGGGAATCAGATATGGGGAATCAGAGGTGGCGAATCAAAGGCGGTGAATCAGAGATGGGGAATCAGAGGTGGCGAATCAAAGGCGGTGAATCAGAGATGGGGAATCAGAGGCGGGGAATCAGAGGCAGGGGATCAAACACGGGGAATCAGAGGCGGGGAATCAGAGCTGTGGATTCAGAGGCGGGGAATCAGAGTTGGGGAATCAGAGGCGGGGAATCAGAGCTGGGGAATCAGAGGTGGGGAATCAGAGTCGGGGAATCAGAGGCAGGGAGTCGGATGTGCGGAATCAGAGATGGGGAATCAGAGGTGGGGAATCAGAGGCGGTGAATCTGAGATGGGGAATCAGAGGCGGGGAATCAGAGGCAGGTTATCAGACACGGGGATTCAGAGGCTGGGAATCAGACGGGGGGAATCAAAGGCGGGGAATGAAGCTGGGGAATCAGAGGCAGGGAATCAGAGTTGGGGAATCAGAGGCGGGGAATCAGAGTTGGGGAATCAGAGGCGGGGAATCAGAGCTGCGGAATCAGAGGTGGGGATCAGAGTCGGGGAATCAGAGGCAGGGGATCAAACACGGGGAATCAGAGGCGGGGAATCAGAGCTGGGGAATCAGAGGCGTGGAATCAGAGTTGGGGAATCAGAGGCGGGGAATCAGAGCTGCGGAATCAGAGGTGGGGATCAGAGTCGTGGAATCAGAGGCAGGGAATCAGATGTGCGGAATCAGAGATGGGGAATCAGAGGTGGGGAATCAGAGGCTGTGAATCAGAGATGGGGAATCAGAGGCGGGGAATCAGAGGCAAGAAATCAGACACGGGGTTTCAGAGGCTGGGAATCAGACGGGGGAATCAAAGGCGGGGAATCAGAGCTGGGGAATCAGAGGCAGGGAATCAGAGTTGGGGATTCAGAGGCGGGGAATCAGATATGGGGAAACAGAGGCGGGGAATCAGAGTCGGGCAAACAGAGGCGGGGAATTAGATATGGGGAATCAGAGGTGGGGAATCAGAGGTGGTGAATCAGAGATGGGGAATCACAGGCGGGGAATCAGAGGCAGGGAATAGAACGCGGGGAATCAGAGGCAGGGAATCAGAGTTGGGGCATCAGAGGTTGGGAATTAGATATGGGGAAACAGAGGCGGGGAATCAGAGGCGGGGAAACAGAGGCGGGAAATCAGATATGGGGAATCAGAGGTGGGGAATCAGAGGCAGGGAATCAGATGTGCGGAATCAGAGATGGGGAATCAGAGGCAGGGATTCAGAATCAGAAGCGGGGAATCAGAGGCCGGGAAACAGAGGTGGGGAATCAGATATGGGGAATCAGAGGTGGGGAATCAGAGGCCGGAATCAGATGCCGGGAATAAGAGGCCGGGAATCAGAGGTGGGGAATCAGAGTCCGGGAATCAGAGATGGGGAATCAGAGGCGGGGAATGAGATATGGGGAATCAGAGGCGGGGAATCAGAGGCGGGGAAACAGAGGCGAGGAATCAGATATGGGGAATCAGAGGTGGCGAATCAAAGGCGATGAATCAGAGATGGGGAATCAGAGGCGTGGAATCAGAGGCAGGGAATCAAACACGGGGAATCAGAGGCGGGGAATCAGAGCTGGGGAATCAGAGGCGGGGAATCAGAGTTGGGGAATCAGAGGCGGGGAATCAGAGCTGGGGAATCAGAGGTGGGGATCAGAGTCGGGGAATCAGAGGCAGGGAATCAGATGTGCGGAATCAGAGATGGGGAATCAGAGGTGGGGAATCGGAGGCTGTGAATCAGAGATGGGGAATCAGAGGCGGGGAATCAGAGGCAAGAAATCAGACACGGGGTTTCAGAGGCTGGGAATCAGACGGGGGAATCAAAGGCGGGGAATCAGAGCTGGGGAATCAGAGGCAGGGAATCAGAGTTGGGGATTCAGAGGCGGGGAATCAGATATGGGGAAACAGATGCGGGGAATCAGAGGTGGGCAAACAGAGGCGGGGAATTAGATATGGGGAATCAGAGGTGGGGAATCAGAGGCGGGCAAACAGAGGCGGGGAATTAGATATGGGGAATCAGTGGTGGGGAATCAGAGGTGGTTTATCAGAGATGGGGAATCACAGGCGGGGAATCAGAGGCAGGGAATAGAACGCGGGGAATCAGAGGCAGGGAATCAGAGCTGGGGAATCAGAGGCGGGAATCATAGTTGGGAATCAGAGGCGGGGAATCAGATATGGGGAAACAGAGGCGGGGAATCAGGGGCGGGGAAACAGAGGCGGGGAATCAGATATGGGGAATCGGATGCGGGGAATCAGAGGCGGGGAATCAGATATGGGGAATCAGAGGTGGGGAATCAGAGGCAGGTAATCAGATGTGCGGAATCAGAGATGGGGAATCAGAGGCAGGGAATCAGAATCAGAAGCGGGGAGTCAGAGGCCGGGAATCAGAGGCCTGGAATCAGATGCTGGGAATAAGAGGCCGGGAATCAGAGGTGGGGAATCAGAGTCCGGGAATCAGAGATGGGGATTCAGAGGCGGGGAATGAGATATGGAGAATCAGAGGCGGGGAATCAGAGGCGGGAAAACAGAGGTGGGGAATCAGATATGGGGAATCAGAGGTGGCGAATCAAAGGTGGTGAATCAGAGATGGGGAATCAGAGGCGGGGAATCAGAGGCAGGGAATCAAACACGGGGAATCAGAGGCGGGGAATCAGAGCTGGGGAATCAGAGGCTGGGAATCAAAGTTGGGGAATCAGAGGCAGGGAATCTGATATGGGGAAACAGGGGCGGGGAATCAGAGGCGGGGAAACAGAGGCGGGGAATCAGATATGGGGAATCAGAGGCGGGGAATTAGAGTTGGGGAATCAGAGGCGGGGCATCAGAGGCGGGGAAACAGAGGCGGGGAATCAAACACGGGGAATCAGAGGTGGGGAATCAGAGGTTGGGAATCAGAGCTGGGGAATCAGAGGTGGGGAATCAGAGTTGGGGAATCAGAGGCGGGGAATCAGAGATGGGGAATCAGAGGCAGGGAATCAGATGTGCGGAATCAGAGATGGGGAATCAAAGGCAGGGAATCAGAATCAGAAGCAGGGAATCAGAGGCCGGGAATCAGAGGCCGGAATCAGATGCCGGGAATAAGAGGCCGGAAATCAGAGGTGGGGAATCAGAGTCCGGGAATCAGAGATGGGGATTCAGAGGCGGGGAATGAGATATGGGGAATCAGAGGCGGGGAATCAGAGGCGGGGAAACAGAGGCGGGGAATCAGATATGGCGAATCAGAGGTGGCGAATCAAAGGCGGTGAATCAGAGATGGGGAATCAGAGGCCGGGAATCAGAGGCAGGGAATCAAACACGGGGAATCAGAGGAGGGGAATCAGAATTGGGGAATCAGAGATGGGGAATCAGAGATGGGGAATCAGAGGCAGGGAATCAGAGTTGGGGATTCAGAGGCGGGGAATCAGATATGGGGAAACAGAGGCGGGGAATCAGAGGCGGGCAAACAGAGGCGGGGAATTAGATATGGGGAATCAGAGGTGGGGAATCAGAGGCGGGCAAACAGAGGAGGGGAATTAGATATGGGGAATCAGTGGTGGGGAATCAGAGGTGGTTTATCAGAGATGGGGAATCACAGGCGGGGAATCAGAGGCAGGGAATAGAACGCGGGGAATCAGAGGCAGGGAATCAGAGCTGGGGAATCAGAGGCGGGGAATCATAGTTGGGAATCAGAAGCGGGGAATCAGATATGGGGAAACAGAGGCGGGGAATCAGGGGCGGGGAAACAGAGGCGGGGAATCAGATATGGGGAATCGGATGCGGGGAATCAGAGGCGGGGAATCAGATATGGGGAATCAGAGGTGGGGAATCAGAGGCAGGTAATCAGATGTGCGGAATCAGAGATGGGGAATCAGAGGCAGGGAATCAGAATCAGAAGCGGGGAGTCAGAGGCCGGGAATCAGAGGCCTGGAATCAGATGCTGGGAATAAGAGGCCGGGAATCAGAGGTGGGGAATCAGAGTCCGGGAATCAGAGATGGGGATTCAGAGGCGGGGAATGAGATATGGAGTATCAGAGGCGGGGAATCAGAGGCGGGAATACAGAGGTGGGGAATCAGATATGGGGAATCAGAGGTGGCAAATCAAAGGTGGTGAATCAGAGATGGGTAATCAGAGGCGGGGAATCAGAGGCAGGGTATCAAACACGGGGAATCAGAGGCGGGGAATCAGAGCTGGGGAATCAGAGGCTGGGAATCAAAGTTGGGGAATCAGAGGCAGGGAATCAGATATGGGGAAACAGGGGCGGGGAATCAGAGGCGGGGAAACAGAGGCGGGGAATCAGATATGGGGAATCAGAGGCAGGGAATTAGAGTTGGGGAATCAGAGGCGGGGAATCAGAGGCGGGGAAACAGAGGCGGGGAATCAAACACGGGGAATCAGAGGTGGGGAATCAGAGGTTGGGAATCAGAGGCAGGGAATCAGAGGCGGGGAATCAGAGGCGGGGAATCAGAGGCAGGGAATCAGATGTGCGGAATCGGAGATAGGGAATCAGAGGCGGGGAATCAGAGGCGGGGAATCAGAGGCCGGGAATCAGATATGGGGAAACAGAGGCGGGGAATCAGAGGCGGGGAAACAGAGGCTGGGAATCAGATATGGGGAATCAGAGGTGGGGAATCAGAGGTTGGGAATCAGAGGCAGGGAATCAGAGGCTTGGAATCAGATGCAGGGAATCAGATGCGGGGAATCAGAGGCGGGGAATCAGAGCTGGGGAATCAGAGGTGGGGAATCAGAGTTGGGGAATCAGAGGCGGGGACTTAGATATTGGGAAACAGAGGCAGGGAATCAGAGGCGGGGAATCAGATATGGGGAATCAGAGATGGGGAATCAGAGGCAGGGAATCAGATGTGCGGAATCAGAGATGGGGAATCAAAGGCAGGGAATCTGAATCAGAAGCAGGGAATCAGAGGCCGGGAATCAGAGGCCGGAATCAGATGCCGGGAATAAGAGGCCGGAAATCAGAGGTGGGGAATCAGAGTCCGGGAATCAGAGATGGGGATTCAGAGGCGGGGAATGAGATATCGGGAATCAGAGGCGGGGAATCATCGGCGGGGAAACAGAGGCGGGGAATCAGATATGGCGAATCAGAGGTGGCGAATCAAAGGCGGTGAATCAGAGATGGGGAATCAGAGGCCGGGAATCAGAGGCTGGGAATCAAACACGGGGAATCAGAAGAGGGGAATCAGAATTGGGGAATCAGAGATGGGGAATCAGAGATGGGGAATCAGAGGCAGGGAATCAGACGCGGGGAATCAGAGGTGGTGAATCAGAGATGTGGAATCAGAGGCGGGGAATCAGAGGCAGGGAATCAGACGCGGGGAATAGGAGGCGGGGAATCATAGCTGGCGAATCAGAGGTGGGGAATCAGAGGTGGGGAATCAGAGGCGGGGAATCAGATATTGGGAATCAGAGGTGGGGAATCAGAGGCGGGGAAACAGAGGCGGGGAATCAGAGGCGGGGAAACAGAGGCAGGGAATCAGATATGGGGAATCAGAGGCGGGGAATTAGAGTTGGGGAATCAGAGGCGGGGAATCAGAGGCAGGGAATCAAACACGGGGAATCAGAGGCGGGGAATCAGAGCTGGGGAATCAGAGGCTGGGAATCAAAGTTGGGGAATCAGAGGCAGGGAATCAGATATGGGGAAACAGGGGCGGGGAATCAGAGGCGGGGAAACAGAGGCAGGGAATCAGATATGGGGAATCAGAGGCGGGGAATTAGAGTTGGGGAATCAGAGGCGGGGAATCAGAGGCGGGGAAACAGAGGCGGGGAATCAAACACGGGGAATCAGAGGTGGGGAATCAGAGGTTGGGAATCAGATGCAGGGAATCAGAGGCGGGGAATCAGAGGCGGGGAATCAGAGGCAGGGAATCAGATGTGCGGATTCGGAGATGGGGAATCAGAGGCAGGGAATCAGAGGCGGGGAATCAGAGGCGGGGAATCAGAGGCCGGGAATCAGATATGGGGAAACAGAGGCGGGGAATCAGAGGCTGGGGATCAGATATGGGGAATCAGAGGTGGGGAATCAGAGGTTGGGAATCAGAGGCAGGGAATCAGAGGCTTGGAATCAGATGCAGGGAATCAGATGCGGGGAATCAGAGGCGGGGAATCAGAGCTGGGGAATCAGTTGCTGGGAATCAAAGTTGGGGAATCAGAGGCAGGGAATCAGATATGGGGAAACAGGGGTGGGGAATCAGAGGCGGGGAAACAGAGGCGGGGAATCAGATATGGGGAATCAGAGGCGGGGAATTAGAGTTGGGGAATCAGAGGCGGGGAATCAGAGGCGGGGAAACAGAGGCGGGGAATCAAACACGGGGAATCAGAGGTGGGGAATCAGAGGTTGGGAATCAGAGGCAGGGAATCAGAGGCGGGGAAACAGAGGCTGGGAATCAGATATGGGGAATCAGAGGTGGGGAATCAGAGGTTGGGAATCGGAGGCAGGGAATAAGAGGCTTGGAATCAGATGCAGGGAATCAGATGCGGGGAATCAGAGGCGGGGAATCAGAGCTGGGGAATCAGAGGTGGGGAATTAGAGTTGTGGAATCAGAGGCGGGGACTTAGATATTGGGAAACAGAGGCGGGGAATCACAGGCGGGGAAACAGAAGCGGGGAATCAGATATGGGGAATCAGAGATGGGGAATCAGAGGCAGGGAATCAGATGTGCGGAATCAGAGATGGGGAATCACAGGCGGGGAATCAGAGGCAGGGAATAGAACGCGGGGAATCAGAGGCAGGGAATCAGAGCTGGGGAATCAGAGGCGGGGAATCATAGTTGGGAATCAGAGGCGGGGAATCAGATATGGGGAAACAGAGGCGGGGAATCAGGGGCGGGGAAACAGAGGCGGGGAATCAGATATGGGGAATCGGATGCGGGGAATCAGAGGCGGGGAATCAGATATGGGGAATCAGAGGTGGGGAATCAGAGGCAGGTAATCAGATGTGCGGAATCAGAGATGGGGAATCAGAGGCAGGGAATCAGAATCAGAAGCGGGGAGTCAGAGGCCGTGAATCAGAGGCCTGG
This sequence comes from Narcine bancroftii, assembly GCF_036971445.1. Classification (NCBI taxonomy): domain Eukaryota; kingdom Metazoa; phylum Chordata; class Chondrichthyes; order Torpediniformes; family Narcinidae; genus Narcine; species Narcine bancroftii. The sequence goes on from NW_027211966.1 coordinate 418,606, forward strand.
AATCAGATGCTGGGAATAAGAGGCCGGGAATCAGAGGTGGGGAATCAGAGTCCGGGAATCAGAGATGGGGATTCAGAGGCGGGGAATGAGATATGGAGAATCAGAGGCGGGGAATCAGAGGCGGGAAAACAGAGGTGGGGAATCAGATATGGGGAATCAGAGGTGGCGAATCAAAGGTGGTGAATCAGAGATGGGTAATCAGAGGCGGGGAATCAGAGGCAGGGAATCAAACACGGGGAATCAGAGGCGGGGAATCAGAGCTGGGGAATCAGAGGCTGGGAATCAAAGTTGGGGAATCAGAGGCAGGGAATCAGATATGGGGAAACAGGGGCGGGGAATCAGAGGCGGGGAAACAGAGGCGGGGAATCAGATATGGGGAATCAGAGGCTGGGAATTAGAGTTGGGGAATCAGAGGCGGGGAATCAGAGGCGGGGAAACAGAGGCGGGGAATCAAACACGGGGAATCAGAGGTGGGGAATCAGAGGTTGGGAATCAGAGGCAGGGAATCAGAGGCGGGGAATCAGAGGCGGGGAATCAGAGGCAGGGAATCAGATGTGCGGAATCGGAGATAGGGAATCAGAGGCGGGGAATCAGAGGCGGGGAATCAGAGGCCGGGAATCAGATATGGGGAAACAGAGGCGGGGAATCAGAGGCGGGGAAACAGAGGCTGGGAATCAGATATGGATAATCAGAGGTGGGGAATCAGAGGTTGGGAATCAGAGGCAGGGAATCAGAGGCTTGGAATCAGATGCAGGGAATCAGATGCGGGGAATCAGAGGCGGGGAATCAGAGCTGGGGAATCAGAGGTGGGGAATCAGAGTTGGGGAATCAGAGGCGGGGACTTAGATATTGGGAAACAGAGGCAGGGAATCAGAGGCGGGGAATCAGATATGGGGAATCAGAGATGGGGAATCAGAGGCAGGGAATCAGATGTGCGGAATCAGAGATGGGGAATCACAGGCGGGGAATCAGAGGCAGGGAATAGAACGCGGGGAATCAGAGGCAGGGAATCAGAGTTGGGGCATCAGAGGTTTGGAATTAGATATGGGGAAACTGAGGCGGGGAATCAGAGGCGGGGAAACAGAGGCGGGAAATCAGATATGGGGAATCAGAGGTGGGGAATCAGAGGCAGGGAATCAGATGTGCGGAATCAGAGATGGGGAATCAGAGGCAGGGATTCAGAATCAGAAGCGGGGAATCAGAGGCCGGGAAACAGAGGTGGGGAATCAGATATGGGGAATCAGAGGTGGGGAATCAGAGGCCTGAATCAGATGCCGGGAATAAGAGGCCGGGAATCAGAGGTGGGGAATCAGAGTCCGGGAATCAGAGATGGGTAATCAGAGGCGGGGAATGAGATATGGGGAATCAGAGGCGGGGAATCAGAGGCGGGGAAACAAAGGCGAGGAATCAGATATGGGGAATCAGAGGTGGCGAATCAAAGGCGATGAATCAGAGATGGGGAATCAGAGGCGTGGAATCAGAGGCAGGGAATCAAACACGGGGAATCAGAGGCGGGGAATCAGAGCTGGGGAATCAGAGGCGGGGAATCAGAGTTGGGGAATCAGAGGCGGGGAATCAGAGCTGGGGAATCAGAGGTGGGGATCAGAGTCGGGGAATCAGAGGCAGGGAATCAGATGTGCGGAATCAGAGATGGGGAATCAGAGGTGGGGAATCAGAGGCTGTGAATCAGAGATGGGGAATCAGAGGCGGGGAATCAGAGGCAAGAAATCAGACACGGGGTTTCAGAGGCTGGGAATCAGACGGGGGAATCAAAGGCGGGGAATCAGAGCTGGGGAATCAGAGGCAGGGAATCAGAGTTGGGGATTCAGAGGCGGGGAATCAGATATGGGGAAACAGAGGCGGGGAATCAGAGGCGGGCAAACAGAGGCGGGGAATTAGATATGGGGAATCAGAGGTGGGGAATCAGAGGCGGGCAAACAGAGGAGGGGAATTAGATATGGGGAATCAGTGGTGGGGAATCAGAGGTGGTTTATCAGAGATGGGGAATCACAGGCGGGGAATCAGAGGCAGGGAATAGAACGCGGGGAATCAGAGGCAGGGAATCAGAGCTGGGGAATCAGAGGCGGGGAATCATAGTTGGGAATCAGAGGCGGGGAATCAGATATGGGGAAACAGAGGCGGGGAATCAGGGGCGGGGAAACAGAGGCGGGGAATCAGATATGGGGAATCGGATGCGGGGAATTAGAGTTGGGGAATCAGAGGCGGGGAATCAGAGGCAGGGAATCAAACACGGGGTATCAGAGGCGGGGAATCAGAGCTGGGGAATCAGAGGCTGGGAATCAAAGATGGGGAATCAGAGGCAGGGAATCAGATATGGGGAAACAGGGGCGGGGAATCAGAGGCGGGGAAACAGAGGCAGGGAATCAGATATGGGGAATCAGAGGCGGGGAATTAGAGTTGGGGAATCAGAGGCGGGGAATCAGAGGCGGGGAAACAGAGGCGGGGAATCAGAGGCAGGGAATCAGATGTGCGGATTCGGAGATGGGGAATCAGAGGCAGGGAATCAGAGGCGGGGAATCAGAGGCGGGGAATCAGAGGCCGGGAATCAGATATGGGGAAACAGAGGCGGGGAAACAGAGGCTGGGGATCAGATATGGGGAATCAGAGGTGGGGAATCAGAGGTTGGGAATCAGAGGCAGGGAATCAGAGGCTTGGAATCAGATGCAGGGAATCAGATGCGGGGAATCAGAGGCGGGGAATCAGAGCTGGGGAATCAGTTGCTGGGAATCAAAGTTGGGGAATCAGAGGCAGGGAATCAGATATGGGGAAACAGGGGTGGGGAATCAGAGGCGGGGAAACAGAGGCGGGGAATCAGATATGGGGAATCAGAGGCGGGGAATTAGAGTTGGGGAATCAGAGGCGGGGAATCAGAGGCGGGGAAACAGAGGCGGGGAATCAAACACGGGGAATCAGAGGTGGGGAATCAGAGGTTGGGAATCAGAGGCAGGGAATCAGAGGCGGGGAATCAGAGGCGGGGAATCAGAGGCAGGGAATCAGATGTGCGGAATCGGAGATGGGGAATCAGAGGCAGGGAATCAGAGGCGGGGAATCAGAGGCGGGGAACCAGAGGCCGGGAATCAGATATGGGGAAACAGAGGCGGGGAATCAGAGGCGGGGAAACAGAGGCTGGGAATCAGATATGGGGAATCAGAGGTGGGGAATCAGAGGTTGGGAATCAGAGGCAGGGAATAAGAGGCTTGGAATCAGATGCAGGGAATCAGATGCGGGGAATCAGAGGCGGGGAATCAGAGCTGGGGAATCAGAGGTGGGGAATTAGAGTTGTGGAATCAGAGGCGGGGACTTAGATATTGGGAAACAGAGGCGGGGAATCAGAGGCGGGGAAACAGAAGCGGGGAATCAGATATGGGGAATCAGAGATGGGGAATCAGAGGCAGGGAATCAGATGTGCGGAATCAGAGATGGGGAATCACAGGCGGGGAATCAGAGGCAGGGAATAGAACGCGGGGAATCAGAGGCAGGGAATCAGAGCTGGGGAATCAGAGGCGGGGAATCATAGTTGGGAATCAGAGGCGGGGAATCAGATATGGGGAAACAGAGGCGGGGAATCAGGGGCGGGGAAACAGAGGCAGGGAATCAGATATGGGGAATCAGAGGTGGGGAATCAGAGGCAGGTAATCAGATGTGCGGAATCAGAGATGGGGAATCAGAGGCAGGGAATCAGAATCAGAAGCGGGGAGTCAGAGGCCGTGAATCAGAGGCCTGGAATCAGATGCTGGGTATAAGAGGCCGGGAATCAGAGGTGGGGAATCAGAGTCCGGGAATCAGAGATGGGGATTCAGAGGCGGGGAATGAGATATGGAGAATCAGATATGGGGAATCAGAGGTGGCGAATCAAAGGTGGTGAATCAGAGATGGGTAATCAGAGGCGGGGAATCAGAGGCAGGGAATCAAAAACGGGGAATCAGAGGCGGGGAATCAGAGCTGGGGAATCAGAGGCTGGGAATCAAAGTTGGGGAATCAGAGGCAGGGAATCAGATATGGGGAAACAGGGGCGGGGAATCAGAGGCGGGGAAACAGAGGCGGGGAATCAGATATGGGGAATCAGAGGCTGGGAATTAGAGTTGGGGAATCAGAGGCGGGGAATCAGAGGCGGGGAAACAGAGGCGGGGAATCAAACACGGGGAATCAGAGGTGGGGAATCAGAGGTTGGGAATCAGAGGCAGGGAATCAGAGGCGGGGAATCAGAGGCGGGGAATCAGAGGCAGGGAATCAGATGTGCGGAATCGGAGATAGGGAATCAGAGGCGGGGAATCAGAGGCGGGGAATCAGAGGCCGGGAATCAGATATGGGGAAACAGAGGCGGGGAATCAGAGGCGGGGAAACAGAGGCTGGGAATCAGATATGGGGAATCAGAGGTGGGGAATCAGAGGTTGGGAATCAGAGGCAGGGAATCAGAGGCTTGGAATCAGATGCAGGGAATCAGATGCGGGGAATCAGAGGCGGGGAATCAGAGCTGGGGAATCAGAGGTGGGGAATCAGAGTTG
>NW_027211967.1:300000-414538 GCF_036971445.1 Narcine bancroftii
GTTGGATTTGACACACAAGCATTATTTGGATGAGACACACAGCCGTTAGCTGGATGAGACACACAGGCGTTAGTTGGATGAGACACACAGGGGTGAGTTGTATGATACACCAGGTGTTAGTTGGATGTGACACACAGTGCATAGGTGGATGAAACACACAGTTGTTAGTTGGATGAGACACACAGGCCTTAGTTGGATGAGTCACACAGGCATTTGGTGTCTCAGACACAAAGGCATGGGTGGATGAGACACACAGTGGTTAGGTAGATGAGACACACGGAATAGATGGATGTGACACACAGGTGTTAGATAGATGTGTCACATAGGCGTTAGTTGGATAAGGCACACAAGCGTTAGGAGATTGAGACACACAGTCAATAGATGGATGAGACACAAATGCCTTAGATGATTGAGACACACATGTGTTAGATGGATGAGACAAATAGGCGTTAGATGGGTGAGACGCACAGGCATTAGTAAGATGAGACACACACATGTTAGTTGGATGTTACACACAGGGGATAGGTGGATGAAGGAAACAGATGTTAGTTGGATGAGACACACATGCGTTAGTTGGATCAGACACACAGGCTTTAGTTGGATGAGACCCACAGGCATTAGTTGGATGAGAAACACGTGTTAGTTGGATGAGACACACAGGAATTTGGTGTGTGAACACACAGACTTTGGGTGGATGAGACACACGGGGGTTAGGTAGATGAGACACATGGGATAGATGGATGTGACACACAGGCGCTGGATGGATGAGTCACACAGGTGTTAGTTGGATAAGACACACAGGCGTTAGGAGATTGAGATACACAGGCAATAGATGGATGAGACACAAATGCCTTAGATGAATGAGTCACGCAGGCATTAGATAGATAAGTCACACAGGCATTAGATGGATGAGACACATAGGCATTAGATGTATGAGGCACACAGGTGTTAGTTGGATGAGACACACAAGCGATATATGGATGAAATATACAGGGGTGAGATGGATGAGTTACAGAGGCGTGAAATGGATGAGAAACACAGGCGTTAGATGGATGAGACACACAGGCGATAGTTAAATGAGACACACACGTGTTAGTTGGATGTGACACACAGGGAATAGGTGGATGAAACACACAGATGTTAGTTGGTTGAGACACACATGTGTTAGTTGGATGAGACACACAGCTGTTAGTTGGATGAGACACACAGGCGTTAGTTGAATGAGACCCACAGGCGTTAGATGGATGAGGCACACATGTTAGATGGATGAAACACACAGGCGTTATATGGATGAGTCACACAGGTGTTAGTTGGATAAGATACACAGTCGTTAGGAGATTGAGACAAACAAGCATTAGGTGGATGAGACACAAATGCCTTAGATGGATGAGGAACACGTGCGTTAGATGGATGAGTCACACAGGCGTTAGGTGGATGAGAAGCACAGGCGTTAGATGGATGAGACACAATGGCATTAGTTGGATGAGGCACACAGGGGTGAGTTGTATGATACACCAGGTGTTAGTTGGATGTTACACACAGGGGATAGGTGGATGAAACAAACAGATGTTTGTTGGATGAGACACACATGCGCTAGATGGATGAGACACACATGTGTTAGGTGGATGAGACACACAGGCATTAGATGGATGAGACACACAGGCTTTAGTTAGATGAGACACACACGAGTTAGTTGGATGTGACACACGGGGGATATGTGGCTGAAACACACAGCCGTTAGTTGGATGAGACACACAGCCGTTAGTTGGGTGAGACACACATGCAATAGATGGATGAGACAAAAATTCCTTAGATGGATGAGTCACGCAGGCATTTGGTGTCTGAGACACAAAGGCATTGGGTGGATGAGACACACAGGGGTTAGGTAGATGAGACACTCGGAATAAATGGATGTGACACACAAGCGTTAGATGGATGTCTCACACGGGCGTTAGTTGGATAAGACACACAGGCGTTAGGAGATTGAGATACACAGGCAATAGATGGATGAGACACAAATGCCTTAGATGGATGAATCACGTAGGCATTAGATGGATAAGTCACTCAGGCATTAGATGGATGAGACACATAGGCATTAGATGTATGAGGTACACAGGTGTTAGTTGGATGAGACACACAAGCGATATATGGATGAAATATACAGGGGTTAGATGGATGAGTCACAGAGGCGTGAAATGGATGAGAAACACAGGCGTTAGATGGATGAGACACACAGGCATTAGTTGGATGAGTCACACAGGATTAGATGGATGAGACACACAGGCGATAGTTAAATAAGACCCACACGTGTTAGTTGGATGTGACACACAGGGAATAGGTGGATGAAACACACAGATGTTAGTTGTTTGAGACACCCAGGATTTAGATGGATGATACAAACAGGCATTAGTTTGATGAGTCACACAGGCATTTGGAGTGTGAGACACACAGGCATTGGGTTATGAGACACACAGGGGTTAGGTAGATGAGACACACGGGATAGATGGATGTGACATACAGGCGATGGATGGATGAATCACACAGGTGTTAGTTGGATACGTTACACAGGTGTTAGGAGATTGAGACACACAGGCATTAGGTGGATGAGACACAAATGCCTTAGATGGATGAGACAAAGAGGCATTAGATGGATGAGACACACAGGCTTTAGTTCGATGAGACACACATGTGTTAGTTGAATGTGACACACAGGGGATAGGTGGATGAAACAAACAGCCGTTGGTTGGATGAGACACACAGGGGATAGGTGGAAAAAACATACAGATGCTAGTTGGATGAGACCCACTGACATTAGTTGGATGTGACACACAACGCATAGGTGGATGAAACACACAGGTGTAAGATGGATGAGACACACAGGCATTCGGTGGATGAGACAAACAGGCATAAGATGGATGAGACATAGCTGCCTTAGATGGATGAGACACAAAAGTGTTAGATGGTAGAAACACACAGGAGTTAGTAGGATGAGACACACAGGTGTTAGTTGGATGAGACACACAGGCGTTAGTTGTATGAGACACACAGCCGTTAGTTGGATGAGACACACAGGGGTGAGTTGTATGATACATCAGGTGTTAGTTGGATGTGACACACAGCGCATAGGTGGATGAAACACACAGGTTTTATTTGGATGAGACACACAGGCGTTAGTTGGATAAGGCACACAAGCGTTAGGAGATTGAGACACACAGGCAATAGATGGATGTGACACAAATGCCTTAGTTGATTGAGACACACATGTGTTAGATGGATGAGACAAATAGGCGTTAGATGGGTGAGACGCCCAGGCGTTAGTTAGATGAGACACACACATGTTAGTTGGATATTACACACAGGGGATAGGTGGATGAAACAAACAGATGTTAGTTGGATGAGACACACATGCGTTAGTTGGATCAGACACACAGCCGTTAGTTGGATGAGACACACATGTGTTAGTTGGATGAGACACACAGGAATTTGGTGTGTGAGACACACAGAATTTGGGTGGACGAGACACACAGGGGTTACGTAGATGAGACACACGGGATAGATGGATGTGACACACAGGCGTTAGTTGGACAAGACACACAGGCGTTAGTTGGATCAGACACACAGCCGTTAGTTGGATGAGACACTTAGGCAATAGATGGATGAGACACAAATGCCTTAGGTGATTGAGACACACAGCCGTTAGTTGAATGAGACACACAGGCGTTAGTTGGATGAGACCCACAGGCGTTAGATGGATGAGACACACATGTTAGATGGATGAGACACACAGGCGTTATATGGATGAGACACACAGGGTTTACTTAGATGAGATACACACATGTTAGTTGGATTTGACACACAAGCATTATTTGGATGAGACACACAGCCGTTAGCTGGATGAGACACACAGGCGTTAGTTGGATGAGACACACAGGGGTGAGTTGTATGATACACCAGGTGTTAGTTGGATGTGACACACAGTGCATAGGTGGATGAGTCACACAGGCATTTGGTGTCTCAGACACAAAGGCATGGGTGGATGAGACACACAGGGGTTAGGTAGATGAGACACACGGAATAGATGGATGTGACACACAGGTGTTAGATAGATGTGTCACATAGGCGTTAGTTGGATAAGGCACACAAGCGTTAGGAGATTGAGACACACAGTCAATAGATGGATGAGACACAAATGCCTTAGATGATTGAGACACACATGTGTTAGATGGATGAGACAAATAGGCGTTAGATGGGTGAGACACACAGGCATTAGTAAGATGAGACACACACATGTTAGTTGGATGTTACACACAGGGGATAGGTGGATGAAAGAAACAGATGTTAGTTGGATGAGACACACATGCGTTAGTTGGATCAGACACACAGGCTTTAGTTGGATGAGACCCACAGGCATTAGTTGGATGAGAAACACGTGTTAGTTGGATGAGACACACAGGAATTTGGTGTGTGAACACACAGACTTTGGGTGGATGAGACACACGGGGGTTAGGTAGATGAGACACATGGGATAGATGGATGTGACACACAGGCGCTGGATGGATGAGTCACACAGGTGTTAGTTGGATAAGATACACAGTCGTTAGGAGATTGAGACAAACAAGCATTAGGTGGATGAGACACAAATGCCTTAGATGGATGTGGAACACGTGCGTTAGATGGATGAGTCACACAGGCGTTAGGTGGATGAGAAGCACAGGCGTTAGATGGATGAGACACAATGGCATTAGTTGGATGAGGCACACAGGGGTGAGTTGTATGATACACCAGGTGTTAGTTGGATGTTACACACAGGGGATAGGTGGATGAAACAAACAGATGTTTGTTGGATGAGACACACATGCGCTAGATGGATGAGACACACATGTGTTAGGTGGATGAGACACACAGGCATTAGATGGATGAGACACACAGGCTTTAGTTAGATGAGACACACACGAGTTAGTTGGATGTGACACACGGGGGATATGTGGCTGAAACACACAGCCGTTAGTTGGATGAGACACACAGCCGTTAGTTGGGTGAGACACACATGCAATAGATGGATGAGACAAAAATTCCTTAGATGGATGAGTCACGCAGGCATTTGGTGTCTGAGACACAAAGGCATTGGGTGGATGAGACACACAGGGGTTAGGTAGATGAGACACTCGGAATAAATGGATGTGACACACAAGCGTTAGATGGATGTGTCACACGGGCATTAGTTGGATAAGACACAGAGGCGTTAGGAGATTGAGATACACAGGCAATAGATGGATGAGACACAAATGCCTTAGATGGATGAGTCACGCAGGCATTAGATGGATAAGTCACACAGGCATTAGATGGATGAGACACATAGGCATTAGATGTATGAGGCACACAGGTGTTAGTTGGATGAGACACACAAGCGATATATGGATGAAATATACAGGGGTTAGATGGATGAGTCACAGAGGCGTGAAATGGATGAGAAACACAGGCGTTAGATGGATGAGACACACAGGCATTAGTTGTATGAGTCACACAGGATTAGATGGATGAGACACACAGGCGATAGTTAAATAAGACCCACACGTGTTAGTTGGATGTGACACACAGGGAATAGGTGGATGAAACACACAGATGTTAGTTGTTTGAGACACCCAGGATTTAGATGGATGATACAAACAGGCATTAGTTTGATGAGTCACACAGGCATTTGGAGTGTGAGACACACAGGCATTGGGTTATGAGACACACAGGGGTTAGGTAGATGAGACACACGGGATAGATGGATGTGACACACAGGCGATGGATGGATGAATCACACAGGTGTTAGTTGGATAGTCACACAGGTGTTAGGAGATTGAGACACACAGGCATTAGGTGGATGAGACACAAATGCCTTAGATGGATGAATCAAAGAGGCATTAAATGGATGAGACACACAGGCTTTAGTTCGATGAGACACACATGTGTTAGTTGGATGTGACACACAGGGGATAGGTGGATGAAACAAACAGCCGTTGGTTGGATGAGACACACAGGGGATAGGTGGAAAAAACATACAGATGCTAGTTGGATGAGACCCACTGACATTAGTTGGATGTGACACACAGCGCATAGGTGGATGAAACACACAGGTGTAAGATGGATGAGACACACAGGCATTCGGTGGATGAGACAAACAGGCATAAGATGGATGAGACATAGCTGCCTTAGATGGATGAGACACAAAAGTGTTAGATGGTAGAAACACACAGGAGTTAGTAGGATGAGACACACACGTGTTAGATGGATGAGACACACAGGCATTAGTTGATGCGACACACAAGCGTTAGATAGAAGAGACACTTAGGCGTAAGAAGGATGACCACAAAGGTTTTCAATGGAAGACACACACAGGCATTAATTGATGCGACACACAGGGTTTACTTAGAGGATACACACAGTGGTTAGTTGGACGAGACACACAGGCGTTCGGAGGATGAGACAAACAGGCATAAGATGGATGAGATATAGCTGCCTTAGATGGATGAGACACAATGGCATTAGTTGGATGAGAAACACAGGGGTGAGTTGTATGATACACCAGATGTTAGTTGGATGTGACGCACAGCGCGTAGGTGGATGAAACACACAGGCTTTAGATGCATGAGACACACAGGCCTTAGTTGGATGAGTCACACAGGCATTTGGTGTTTGAGACACAAAGGCATTGGGTGGATGAGACACACAGGGGTTAGGTAGATGAGACACACGGAATAGATGGATGTGACACACAAGCGTTAGATGGATGTGTCACACGGGCGTTAGTTGGATAAGACACACAGGCGTTAGGAGATTGAGACACACAGGCAATAGATGGATGAGACACAAATGCCTTAGATGGATGAGTCACGCAGGCATTAGATGGATAAGTCACACAGGCATTAGATGGATGAGACACATAGCAATTAAATGTATGAGGCACACAGGTGTTAGTTGGATGAGACACACAAGCGATATATGGATGAAATATACAGGGGTTAGATGGATGAGTCACAGAGGCGTGAAATGGATGAGAAACACAGGCGTTAGATGGAAGAGACACACAGGCCTTAGTTGGATGAGACACACAGGCTTTAGTTAGATGAGACACACATGTGTTAGTTGGATGTGACACACAGGGGATAGGTGGATGAAACAAACAGCCGTTGGTTGGATGAGACACACAGGGGATAGGTGGAAAAAACACACAGATGCTAGTTGGTTGAGTCACACTGACATTAGTTGGATGTGACACACAGCGCATAGGTGGATGAAACACACAGGTGTAAGATGGATGAGACACACAGGCATTCGGTGGATGAGACAAACAGGCATAAAATGGATGAGACATAGCTGCCTTAGATGGATGAGACACAAAAGTGTTAGATGGTAGGAACACACAGGTGTTAGTTGGATGTGACACACAGGCGTTAGTTGTATAAGACAGGCAGGTGTTAAATGGATGAGACACACAGGCGTTAGATGAATGAGACACACAGGGGATAGGTGGATGAGACACACAGGCGTTAGTTGCATGAGACACACTGCTGTTAGTTGGATGTGACAAACCGTGCATTGGTGGATGAAACACAAAGGTGTTAGATGGATGAGACACACAGGGGATAAGTGGACGAAACACACAGATGCTAGTTGGATGAGACACACTGGCTTTAGCTGTATGAGACACACTGGCATTAGTTGGATGAGCCACACAGGTGTCAGTTGGATGTGATACACAGGGGATAGGTGGATGAGACACACAGATGTTAGTTGGATGTGACACACATGCGTTAGTTGGATGACACACACAGGCGTATGTTTGATTGGACGCACAAACGTTAGATAGAAATGACATTCAGGCGGAAGAAGGATGAGCACACTGGTTTTCTATGGAAGACACACAGGCATTCATTGATGTGACACACAGGGTTTACTTAAATGATACACACAGGAGTTACTTGGACGAGACACACAGGCATTCGGTGGATGAGACAAACAGGCATAAGATGGATGAAACATAGCTGCCTTAGATGGATGAGATACAAAAGTGTTAGATGGTAGAAACACACAGGAGTTAGTTGGATGTGACACACAGGCGTTAGTTGGATAAGACACACAGCCATTAGTTGGATGAGACACAGAGGCCTTAGATGGATGAGACACACAGGTGTTAGTTGTATGAGACAAAAAGGCATAAATTAGATTTGACATAGATGCAGGAGTTGGATGAGACACACAGGCGTTAGTTGGATTAGACCAACAGACGTTAGATGGATGAGACACCCATGTGTTAGATGGATCAGACACACAGGCGTTAGATGAATGAGACACACAGGGGATAGGTGGATGAAACACACAGCCGTTAGTTGGATGAGGCACACCGCTGTTATTTGGATGAGACACACGTGTTAGATGGATGAGACACACAGGCATTAGTTGATGCGACACACAAGCGTTAGATAGAAGAGACACTTAGGCGTAAGAAGGATGACCACAAAGGTTTTCAATGGAAGACACACACAGGCATTAATTGATGCGACACACAGGGTTTACTTAGAGGATACACACAGTGGTTAGTTGGACGAGACACACAGGCGTTCGGAGGATGAGACAAACAGGCATAAGATGGATGAGATATAGCTGCCTTAGATGGATGAGACACAATGGCATTAGTTGGATGAGAAACACAGTGGTGAGTTGTATGATACACCAGATGTTAGTTGGATGTGACGCACAGCGCGTAGGTGGATGAAACACACAGGCTTTAGATGCATGAGACACACAGGCCTTAGTTGGATGAGTCACACAGGCATTTGGTGTCTGAGACACAAAGGCATTGGGTGGATGAGACACACAGGGGTTAGGTAGATGAGACACACGGAATAGATGGATGTGACACACAAGCGTTAGATGGATGTGTCACACGGGCGTTAGTTGGATAAGACACACAGGCGTTAGGAGATTGAGACACACAGGCAATAGATGGATGAGACACAAATGCCTTAGATGGATGAGTCACGCAGGCATTAGATGGATAAGTCACACAGGCATTAGATGGATGAGACACATAGGCATTAAATGTATGAGGCACACAGGTGTTAGTTGGATGAGACACACAAGCGATATATGGATGAAATATACAGGGGTTAGATGGATGAGTCACAGAGGCGTGAAATGGATGAGAAACACAGGCGTTAGATGGAAGAGACACACAGGCCTTAGTTGGATGAGACACACAGGCTTTAATTAGATGAGACACACACGTGTTAGTTCGATTTGACACACAGGCGTTAGTTGGATGAGACACACAGCGTTAGTTGGATGAGACACACAGGCGTTAGTTGGATGAGACCCACAGGCGTTAGATGGATGAGGCACACATGCTAGATGGATGAGACACACAGGCGTTATATGGATGAGACACACAGGCTTTAATTAAATGAGACACACACGTGTTAGTTCGATTTGACACACAGGCGTTAGTTGGATGAGACACACAGCGTTAATTGGATGAGACACACAGGCGTTAGTTGGATGAGACACACAGGGGTGAGTTGTATGATACACCAGGTGTTAGTTGGATGTGACACACAGGCGTTAGTTGCATGAGACACACAGGCCTTAGTTGGATGATTCACATAGGCATTTGGTGTCTCAGACACAAATGCATGGGTGGATGAGACACACAGGGGTTAGGTAGATGAGAGACACGGAATAGATGGATGCGACACAAATGCCTTAGATGATTGAGACACACAGGTGTTAGTTGGATGAGACACACAGGGGTGAGTTGTATGATACACCAGGTGTTAGTTGGATGTGACACACAGCGCATAGGTGGATGAAACACACATGTTTTAGTTGGATGAGACACACAGGCGTTAGTTGGATAAGGCACACAAGCGTTAGGAGATTGAGACACACAGGCAATAGATGGATGAGACACAAATGCCTTAGATGATTGAGACACACGTGTTAGATGGATGAGACAAATAGGCGTTAGACGGGTGAGACGCTCCGACGTTAGTTAGATGAGACACACACATGTTAGTTGGATATTACACACAGGCGATAGGTGGATGAAACAAAGAGATGTTAGTTGGATGAGACACACATGCATTAGTTGGATCAGACACACAGCCCTTAGTTGGATGAGACACACAGGCGTTAGTTGGATGAGACCCACAGGCATTAGTTGGATGAGACACACATGTGTTAGTTGGATGAGACACACAGGAATTTGGTGTGTGAGACACACAGAATTTGGTTGCATGAGACACACAGGGGTTAGGTAGATGAGACACACGGGATAGTTGGATGTCACACACAGGCGTTAGATGGATGAGTCACACAGGGGTTAGTTGGATAAGATACACAGTCTTTAGGAGATTGAGACAAACAAGCATTAGGTGGATGAGACACAAATGCCTTAGATGGATGAGGAACACGTGCGTTAGATGGATGAGTCACATAGGCGTTAAGTGGATGAGAAACACAGGCGTTAGATGGATGAGACACAAATGCCTTAGATGGATGAGACAAAGAGGCGTTAGATGGATGAGACACACAGGCTTTAGTTAGATGAGACACACATGTGTTAGTTGGATGTGACACACAGGGGATAGGTGGATGAAACAAACAGCCGTTGGTTGGATGAGACACACAGGGGATAGGTGGAAAAAACACACAGAATCTAGTTGGATGAGACACACTGACATTAGTTGGATGTGACACACAGCGCATAGGTGGATGAAACACACAGGTGTAAGATGGATGAGACACACAGGCATTCGGTGGATGAGACAAACAGGCATAAAATGGATGAGACATAGCTGCCTTAGATGGATGAGACACAAAAGTGTTAGATGGTAGAAACACACAGGTGTTAGTTGGATGTGACACACAGGCGTTAGTTGGATAAGACAGGCAGGTGTTAAATGGTTGAGACACACAGGCGTTAGATGAATGAGACACACAGGGGATAGGTGGATGAGACACACAGGCGTTAGTTGCATGAGACACACAGCTGTTAGTTGGATGTGACAAACCGCGCATTGGTGGATGAAACACAAAGGTGTTAGATGGATGAGACACACAGGGGATAAGTGGACGAAACACACAGATGCTAGTTGGATGAGACACACTGGCATTAGCTGTATGAGACACACTGGCATTAGTTGGATGAGCCACACAGGTGTCAGTTGGATGTGATACACAGGGGATAGGTGGATGAGACACACAGATGTTAGTTGGATGTGACACACATGCGTTAGTTGGATGACACACACAGGCGTATGTTTGATTGGACACACAAACGTTAGATAGAAATGACATTCAGGCGGAAGAAGGATGAGCACACTGGTTTTCTATGGAAGACACACAGGCATTCATTGATGTGACACACAGGGTTTACTTAAATGATACACACAGGAGTTAGTTGGACGAGACACACAGGCATTCGGTGGATGAGACAAACAGGCATAAGATGGATGAAACATAGCTGCCTTAGATGGATGAGATACAAAAGTGTTAGATGGTAGAAACACACAGGAGTTAGTTGGATGTGACACACAGGCGTTAGTTGGATAAAACACACAGCCATTAGTTGGATGAGACACAGAGGCCTTAGATGGATGAGACACACAGGTGTTAGTTGTATGAGACAAAAAGGCATAAATTAGATTTGACATAGACGCAGGAGTTGGATGAGACACACAGGCGTTATATGGATGAGACACACAGGCATTAATTAAATGAGACACACACGTGTTAGTTCGATTTGACACACAGGCGTTAGTTGGATGAGACACACAGCGTTAATTGGATGAGACACACAGGCGTTAGTTGGATGAGACACACAGGGGTGAGTTGTATGATACACCAGGCGTTAGTTGGATGAGACCCACAGGCGTTATATGGATGAGACACACAGGCTTTAATTAGATGAGACACACACGTGTTAGTTCGATTTGACACACAGGCGTTAGTTGGATGAGACACACAGCATTAGTTGGCTGAGACACACAGGCGTTATTTGGATGAGACACACAGGGGTGAGTTGTATGATACACTAGGTGTTAGTTGGATGTGACACACAGCGCATAGGTGGATGAAACACACATGTTTTAGCTGGATGAGACACACAGGCGTTAGTTGGATAAGGCACACAAGCGTTAGGATATTTAGACACACAGGCAATAGATGGATGAGACACAAATGCCTTAGATGATTGAGACACGCATGTGTTAGATGGATGAGACAAATAGGCGTTAGATGGGTGAGACGCACAGGCGTTAGTTAGATGAGACACACACATGTTAGTTGGATATTACACACAGGGGATAGGTGGATGAAACAAACAGATGTTAGTTGGATGAGACACACATGCATTAGTTGGATCAGACACACAGCCATTAGTTGGATGAGACACACAGGCGTTAGTTGGATGAGACCCACAGGCATTAGTTGGATGAGACACATATGTGTTAGTTCGATGAGACAGACAGGAATTTGGTGTGTGAGACACACAGACTTTGGGTGGACGAGACACACAGGGGTTAGGTAGATGAGACACACGGGACAGTTGGATGTGACACACAGGCGTTAGATGGATGAGTCACACAGGTGTTAGTTGGATAAGATACACAGTCGTTAGGAGATTGAGACAAACAAGCATTAGGTGGATGAGACACAAATGCCTTAGATGGATGTGGAACACGTGCGTTAGATGAATGAGTCACACAGGCGTTAGGTGGATGAGAAGCACAGGCGTTAGATGGATGAGACACAATGGCATTAGTTGGATGAGGCACACAGGGGTGAGTTGTATGATACACCAGGTGTTAGTTGGATGTTACACACAGGGGATAGGTGGATGAAACAAACAGATGTTTGTTGGATGAGACACACATGCGCTAGATGGATGAGACACACATGTGTTAGGTGGATGAGACACACAGGCATTAGATGGATGAGACACACAGTCTTTAGTTAGATGAGACACACATGAGTTAGTTGGATGTGACACACAAGCGTTAGATGGATGTGTCACACGGGCGTTAGTTGGATAAGACACACAGGCGTTAGGAGATTGAGATACACAGGCAATAGATGGATGAGACACAAATGCCTTAGATGGATGAATCACGCAGGCATTAGATGGATAAGTCACTCAGGCATTAGATGGATGAGACACATAGGCATTAGATGTATGAGGCACACAGGTGTTAGTTGGATGAGACACACAAGCGATATATGGATGAAATATACAGGGGTTAGATGGATGAGTCACAGAGGCGTGAAATGGATGAGAAACACAGGCGTTAGATGGATGAGACACACAGGCATTAGTTGGATGAGTCACACAGGATTAGATGGATGAGACACACAGGCGATAGTTAAATAAGACACACACGTGTTAGTTGGATGTGACACACAGGGAAAATGTGGATGAAACACACAGATGTTAGTTGGTTGAGACACACAGGATTTAGATGGATGATACAAACAGGCATTAGTTTGATGAGTCACACAGGCATGTGGAGTGTGAGACACACAGTCATTGGGTGTATGAGACACACAGGGGTTAGGTAGATGAGACACACGGGATAGATGGATGTGACATACAGGCGATGGATGGATGAATCACACAGGTGTTAGTTGGATAAGTTACACAGGTGTTAGGAGATTGAGACACACAGGCATTAGGTGGATGAGACACAAATGCCTTAGATGGATGAGACAAAGAGGCATTAGATGGATGAGACACACAGGCTTTAGTTCGATGAGACACACATGTGTTAGTTGAATGTGACACACAGGGGATAGGTGGATGAAACAAACAGCCGTTGGTTGGATGAGACACACAGGGGATAGGTGGAAAAAACATACAGATGCTAGTTGGATGAGACCCACTGACATTAGTTGGATGTGACACACAGCGCATAGGTGGATGAAACACACAGGTGTAAGATGGATGAGACACACAGGCATTCGGTGGATGAGACAAACAGGCATAAGATGGATGAGACATAGCTGCCTTAGATGGATGAGACACAAAAGTGTTAGATGGTAGAAACAAACAGGAGTTAGTAGGATGAGACACACAGGTGTTAGTTGGATGAGACACACAGGCGTTAGTTGTATGAGACACACAGCCGTTAGTTGGATGAGACACACAGGGGTGAGTTGTATGATACATCAGGTGTTAGTTGGATGTGACACACAGCGCATAGGTGGATGAAACACACAGGTTTTATTTGGATGAGACACACAGGCGTTAGTTGGATAAGGCACACAAGCGTTAGGAGATTGAGACACACAGGCAATAGATGGATGTGACACAAATGCCTTAGTTGATTGAGACACACATGTGTTAGATGGATGAGACAAATAGGCGTTAGATGGGTGAGACGCCCAGGCATTAGTTAGATGAGACACACACATGTTAGTTGGATATTACACACAGGGGATAGGTGGATGAAACAAACAGATGTTAGTTGGATGAGACACACATGCGTTAGTTGGATCAGACACACAGCCGTTAGTTGGATGAGACACACATGTGTTAGTTGGATGAGACACACAGGAATTTGGTGTGTGAGACACACAGAATTTGGGTGGACGAGACACACAGGGGTTATGTAGATGAGACACACGGGATAGATGGATGTGACACACAGGCGTTAGTTGGATGAGACCCACAGGCATTAGTTGGATGAGACACATATGTGTTAGTTCGATGAGACAGACAGGAATTTGGTGTGTGAGACACACAGACTTTGGGTGGACGAGACACACAGGGGTTAGGTAGATGAGACACACGTGACAGTTGGTTGTGACACACAGGCGTTAGATGGATGAGTCACACAGGTGTTAGTTGGATAAGATACACAGTCGTTAGGAGATTGAGACAAACAAGCATTAGGTGGATGAGACACAAATGCCTTAGATGGATGTGGAACACGTGCGTTAGATGGATGAGTCACACAGGCGTTAGGTGGATGAGAAGCACAGGCGTTAGTTGTATGAGACACACAGCCGTTAGTTGGATGAGACACACAGGGGTGAGTTGTATGATACATCAGGTGTTAGTTGGATGTGACACACAGCGCATAGGTGGATGAAACACACAGGTTTTATTTGGATGAGACACACAGGCGTTAGTTGGATAAGGCACACAAGCGTTAGGAGATTGAGACACACAGGCAATAGATGGATGTGACACAAATGCCTTAGTTGATTGAGACACACATGTGTTAGATGGATGAGACAAATAGGCGTTAGATGGGTGAGACGCCCAGGCGTTAGTTAGATGAGACACACACATGTTAGTTGGATATTACACACAGGGGATAGGTGGATGAAACAAACAGATGTTAGTTGGATGAGACACACATGCGTTAGTTGGATCAGACACACAGCCGTTAGTTGGATGAGACACACATGTGTTAGTTGGATGAGACACACAGGAATTTGGTGTGTGAGACACACAGAATTTGGTTGGACGAGACACACAGGAGTTACGTAGATGAGACACACGGGATAGATGGATGTGACACACAGGCGTTAGTTGGACAAGACACACAGGCGTTAGTTGGATCAGACACACAGCCGTTAGTTGGATGAGACACTTAGGCAATAGATGGATGAGACACAAATGCCTTAGGTGATTGAGACACACAGCCGTTAGTTGAATGAGACACACAGGCGTTAGTTGGATGAGACCCACAGGCGTTAGATGGATGAGACACACAGGGTTTACTTAGATGAGATACACACATGTTAGTTGGATTTGACACACAAGCATTATTTGGATGAGACACACAGCCGTTAGCTGGATGAGACACACAGGCGTTAGTTGGATGAGACACACAGGGGTGAGTTGTATGATACACCAGGTGTTAGTTGGATGTGACACACAGTGCATAGGTGGATGAAACACACAGTTGTTAGTTGGATGAGACACACAGGCCTTAGTTGGATGAGTCACACAGGCATTTGGTGTCTCAGACACAAAGGCATGGGTGGATGAGACACACAGTGGTTAGGTAGATGAGACACACGGAATAGATGGATGTGACACACAGGTGTTAGATAGATGTGTCACATAGGCGTTAGTTGGATAAGGCACACAAGCGTTAGGAGATTGAGACACACAGTCAATAGATGGATGAGACACAAATGCCTTAGATGATTGAGACACACATGTGTTAGATGGATGAGACAAATAGGCGTTAGATGGGTGAGACGCACAGGCATTAGTAAGATGAGACACACACATGTTAGTTGGATGTTACACACAGGGGATAGGTGGATGAAGGAAACAGATGTTAGTTGGATGAGACACACATGCGTTAGTTGGATCAGACACACAGGCTTTAGTTGGATGAGACCCACAGGCATTAGTTGGATGAGAAACACGTGTTAGTTGGATGAGACACACAGGAATTTGGTGTGTGAACACACAGACTTTGGGTGGATGAGACACACGGGGGTTAGGTAGATGAGACACATGGGATAGATGGATGTGACACACAGGCGCTGGATGGATGAGTCACACAGGTGTTAGTTGGATAAGACACACAGGCGTTAGGAGATTGAGATACACAGGCAATAGATGGATGAGACACAAATGCCTTAGATGAATGAGTCACGCAGGCATTAGATAGATAAGTCACACAGGCATTAGATGGATGAGACACATAGGCATTAGATGTATGAGGCACACAGGTGTTAGTTGGATGAGACACACAAGCGATATATGGATGAAATATACAGGGGTGAGATGGATGAGTTACAGAGGCGTGAAATGGATGAGAAACACAGGCGTTAGATGGATGAGACACACAGGCGATAGTTAAATGAGACACACACGTGTTAGTTGGATGTGACACACAGGGAATAGGTGGATGAAACACACAGATGTTAGTTGGTTGAGACACACATGTGTTAGTTGGATGAGACACACAGCTGTTAGTTGGATGAGACACACAGGCGTTAGTTGAATGAGACCCACAGGCGTTAGATGGATGAGGCACACATGTTAGATGGATGAAACACACAGGCGTTATATGGATGAGTCACACAGGTGTTAGTTGGATAAGATACACAGTCGTTAGGAGATTGAGACAAACAAGCATTAGGTGGATGAGACACAAATGCCTTAGATGGATGAGGAACACGTGCGTTAGATGGATGAGTCACACAGGCGTTAGGTGGATGAGAAGCACAGGCGTTAGATGGATGAGACACAATGGCATTAGTTGGATGAGGCACACAGGGGTGAGTTGTATGATACACCAGGTGTTAGTTGGATGTTACACACAGGGGATAGGTGGATGAAACAAACAGATGTTTGTTGGATGAGACACACATGCGCTAGATGGATGAGACACACATGTGTTAGGTGGATGAGACACACAGGCATTAGATGGATGAGACACACAGGCTTTAGTTAGATGAGACACACACGAGTTAGTTGGATGTGACACACGGGGGATATGTGGCTGAAACACACAGCCGTTAGTTGGATGAGACACACAGCCGTTAGTTGGGTGAGACACACATGCAATAGATGGATGAGACAAAAATTCCTTAGATGGATGAGTCACGCAGGCATTTGGTGTCTGAGACACAAAGGCATTGGGTGGATGAGACACACAGGGGTTAGGTAGATGAGACACTCGGAATAAATGGATGTGACACACAAGCGTTAGATGGATGTCTCACACGGGCGTTAGTTGGATAAGACACACAGGCGTTAGGAGATTGAGATACACAGGCAATAGATGGATGAGACACAAATGCCTTAGATGGATGAATCACGTAGGCATTAGATGGATAAGTCACTCAGGCATTAGATGGATGAGACACATAGGCATTAGATGTATGAGGTACACAGGTGTTAGTTGGATGAGACACACAAGCGATATATGGATGAAATATACAGGGGTTAGATGGATGAGTCACAGAGGCGTGAAATGGATGAGAAACACAGGCGTTAGATGGATGAGACACACAGGCATTAGTTGGATGAGTCACACAGGATTAGATGGATGAGACACACAGGCAATAGTTAAATAAGACACACACGTGTTAGTTGGATGTGACACACAGGGAAAATGTGGATGAAACACACAGATGTTAGTTGGTTGAGACACACAGGATTTAGATGGATGATACAAACAGGCATTAGTTTGATGAGTCACACAGGCATGTGGAGTGTGAGACACACAGTCATTGGGTGTATGAGACACACAGGGGTTAGGTAGATGAGACACACGGGATAGATGGATGTGACATACAGGCGATGGATGGATGAATCACACAGGTGTTAGTTGGATACGTTACACAGGTGTTAGGAGATTGAGACACACAGGCATTAGGTGGATGAGACACAAATGCCTTAGATGGATGAGACAAAGAGGCATTAGATGGATGAGACACACAGGCTTTAGTTCGATGAGACACACATGTGTTAGTTGAATGTGACACACAGGGGATAGGTGGATGAAACAAACAGCCGTTGGTTGGATGAGACACACAGGGGATAGGTGGAAAAAACATACAGATGCTAGTTGGATGAGACCCACTGACATTAGTTGGATGTGACACACAACGCATAGGTGGATGAAACACACAGGTGTAAGATGGATGAGACACACAGGCATTCGGTGGATGAGACAAACAGGCATAAGATGGATGAGACATAGCTGCCTTAGATGGATGAGACACAAAAGTGTTAGATGGTAGAAACACACAGGAGTTAGTAGGATGAGACACACAGGTGTTAGTTGGATGAGACACACAGGCGTTAGTTGTATGAGACACACAGCCGTTAGTTGGATGAGACACACAGGGGTGAGTTGTATGATACATCAGGTGTTAGTTGGATGTGACACACAGCGCATAGGTGGATGAAACACACAGGTTTTATTTGGATGAGACACACAGGCGTTAGTTGGATAAGGCACACAAGCGTTAGGAGATTGAGACACACAGGCAATAGATGGATGTGACACAAATGCCTTAGTTGATTGAGACACACATGTGTTAGATGGATGAGACAAATAGGCGTTAGATGGGTGAGACGCCCAGGCGTTAGTTAGATGAGACACACACATGTTAGTTGGATATTACACACAGGGGATAGGTGGATGAAACAAACAGATGTTAGTTGGATGAGACACACATGCGTTAGTTGGATCAGACACACAGCCGTTAGTTGGATGAGACACACATGTGTTAGTTGGATGAGACACACAGGAATTTGGTGTGTGAGACACACAGAATTTGGGTGGACGAGACACACAGGGGTTACGTAGATGAGACACACGGGATAGATGGATGTGACACACAGGCGTTAGTTGGACAAGACACACAGGCGTTAGTTGGATCAGACACACAGCCGTTAGTTGGATGAGACACTTAGGCAATAGATGGATGAGACACAAATGCCTTAGGTGATTGAGACACACAGCCGTTAGTTGAATGAGACACACAGGCGTTAGTTGGATGAGACCCACAGGCGTTAGATGGATGAGACACACATGTTAGATGGATGAGACACACAGGCGTTATATGGATGAGACACACAGGGTTTACTTAGATGAGATACACACATGTTAGTTGGATTTGACACACAAGCATTATTTGGATGAGACACACAGCCGTTAGCTGGATGAGACACACAGGCGTTAGTTGGATGAGACACACAGGGGTGAGTTGTATGATACACCAGGTGTTAGTTGGATGTGACACACAGTGCATAGGTGGATGAGTCACACAGGCATTTGGTGTCTCAGACACAAAGGCATGGGTGGATGAGACACACAGGGGTTAGGTAGATGAGACACACGGAATAGATGGATGTGACACACAGGTGTTAGATAGATGTGTCACATAGGCGTTAGTTGGATAAGGCACACAAGCGTTAGGAGATTGAGACACACAGTCAATAGATGGATGAGACACAAATGCCTTAGATGATTGAGACACACATGTGTTAGATGGATGAGACAAATAGGCGTTAGATGGGTGAGACACACAGGCATTAGTAAGATGAGACACACACATGTTAGTTGGATGTTACACACAGGGGATAGGTGGATGAAAGAAACAGATGTTAGTTGGATGAGACACACATGCGTTAGTTGGATCAGACACACAGGCTTTAGTTGGATGAGACCCACAGGCATTAGTTGGATGAGAAACACGTGTTAGTTGGATGAGACACACAGGAATTTGGTGTGTGAACACACAGACTTTGGGTGGATGAGACACACGGGGGTTAGGTAGATGAGACACATGGGATAGATGGATGTGACACACAGGCGCTGGATGGATGAGTCACACAGGTGTTAGTTGGATAAGATACACAGTCGTTAGGAGATTGAGACAAACAAGCATTAGGTGGATGAGACACAAATGCCTTAGATGGATGTGGAACACGTGCGTTAGATGGATGAGTCACACAGGCGTTAGGTGGATGAGAAGCACAGGCGTTAGATGGATGAGACACAATGGCATTAGTTGGATGAGGCACACAGGGGTGAGTTGTATGATACACCAGGTGTTAGTTGGATGTTACACACAGGGGATAGGTGGATGAAACAAACAGATGTTTGTTGGATGAGACACACATGCGCTAGATGGATGAGACACACATGTGTTAGGTGGATGAGACACACAGGCATTAGATGGATGAGACACACAGGCTTTAGTTAGATGAGACACACACGAGTTAGTTGGATGTGACACACGGGGGATATGTGGCTGAAACACACAGCCGTTAGTTGGATGAGACACACAGCCGTTAGTTGGGTGAGACACACATGCAATAGATGGATGAGACAAAAATTCCTTAGATGGATGAGTCACGCAGGCATTTGGTGTCTGAGACACAAAGGCATTGGGTGGATGAGACACACAGGGGTTAGGTAGATGAGACACTCGGAATAAATGGATGTGACACACAAGCGTTAGATGGATGTGTCACACGGGCATTAGTTGGATAAGACACAGAGGCGTTAGGAGATTGAGATACACAGGCAATAGATGGATGAGACACAAATGCCTTAGATGGATGAGTCACGCAGGCATTAGATGGATAAGTCACACAGGCATTAGATGGATGAGACACATAGGCATTAGATGTATGAGGCACACAGGTGTTAGTTGGATGAGACACACAAGCGATATATGGATGAAATATACAGGGGTTAGATGGATGAGTCACAGAGGCGTGAAATGGATGAGAAACACAGGCGTTAGATGGATGAGACACACAGGCATTAGTTGTATGAGTCACACAGGATTAGATGGATGAGACACACAGGCGATAGTTAAATAAGACCCACACGTGTTAGTTGGATGTGACACACAGGGAATAGGTGGATGAAACACACAGATGTTAGTTGTTTGAGACACCCAGGATTTAGATGGATGATACAAACAGGCATTAGTTTGATGAGTCACACAGGCATTTGGAGTGTGAGACACACAGGCATTGGGTTATGAGACACACAGGGGTTAGGTAGATGAGACACACGGGATAGATGGATGTGACATACAGGCGATGGATGGATGAATCACACAGGTGTTAGTTGGATACGTTACACAGGTGTTAGGAGATTGAGACACACAGGCATTAGGTGGATGAGACACAAATGCCTTAGATGGATGAGACAAAGAGGCATTAGATGGATGAGACACACAGGCTTTAGTTCGATGAGACACACATGTGTTAGTTGAATGTGACACACAGGGGATAGGTGGATGAAACAAACAGCCGTTGGTTGGATGAGACACACAGGGGATAGGTGGAAAAAACATACAGATGCTAGTTGGATGAGACCCACTGACATTAGTTGGATGTGACACACAACGCATAGGTGGATGAAACACACAGGTGTAAGATGGATGAGACACACAGGCATTCGGTGGATGAGACAAACAGGCATAAGATGGATGAGACATAGCTGCCTTAGATGGATGAGACACAAAAGTGTTAGATGGTAGAAACACACAGGAGTTAGTAGGATGAGACACACAGGTGTTAGTTGGATGAGACACACAGGCGTTAGTTGTATGAGACACACAGCCGTTAGTTGGATGAGACACACAGGGGTGAGTTGTATGATACATCAGGTGTTAGTTGGATGTGACACACAGCGCATAGGTGGATGAAACACACAGGTTTTATTTGGATGAGACACACAGGCGTTAGTTGGATAAGGCACACAAGCGTTAGGAGATTGAGACACACAGGCAATAGATGGATGTGACACAAATGCCTTAGTTGATTGAGACACACATGTGTTAGATGGATGAGACAAATAGGCGTTAGATGGGTGAGACGCCCAGGCGTTAGTTAGATGAGACACACACATGTTAGTTGGATATTACACACAGGGGATAGGTGGATGAAACAAACAGATGTTAGTTGGATGAGACACACATGCGTTAGTTGGATCAGACACACAGCCGTTAGTTGGATGAGACACACATGTGTTAGTTGGATGAGACACACAGGAATTTGGTGTGTGAGACACACAGAATTTGGGTGGACGAGACACACAGGGGTTACGTAGATGAGACACACGGGATAGATGGATGTGACACACAGGCGTTAGTTGGACAAGACACACAGGCGTTAGTTGGATCAGACACACAGCCGTTAGTTGGATGAGACACTTAGGCAATAGATGGATGAGACACAAATGCCTTAGGTGATTGAGACACACAGCCGTTAGTTGAATGAGACACACAGGCGTTAGTTGGATGAGACCCACAGGCGTTAGATGGATGAGACACACATGTTAGATGGATGAGACACACAGGCGTTATATGGATGAGACACACAGGGTTTACTTAGATGAGATACACACATGTTAGTTGGATTTGACACACAAGCATTATTTGGATGAGACACACAGCCGTTAGCTGGATGAGACACACAGGCGTTAGTTGGATGAGACACACAGGGGTGAGTTGTATGATACACCAGGTGTTAGTTGGATGTGACACACAGTGCATAGGTGGATGAAACACACAGTTGTTAGTTGGATGAGACACACAGGCCTTAGTTGGATGAATCACACAGGCATTTGGTGTCTCAGACACAAAGGCATGGGTGGATGAGACACACAGGGGTTAGGTAGATGAGACACACGGAATAGATGGATGTGACACACAGGTGTTAGATAGATGTGTCACATAGGCGTTAGTTGGATAAGGCACACAAGCGTTAGGAGATTGAGACACACAGTCAATAGATGGATGAGACACAAATGCCTTAGATGATTGAGACACACATGTGTTAGATGGATGAGACAAATAGGCGTTAGATGGGTGAGACGCACAGGCATTAGTAAGATGAGACACACACATGTTAGTTGGATGTTACACACAGGGGATAGGTGGATGAAAGAAACAGATGTTAGTTGGATGAGACACACATGCGTTAGTTGGATCAGACACACAGGCTTTAGTTGGATGAGACCCACAGGCATTAGTTGGATGAGAAACACGTGTTAGTTGGATGAGACACACAGGAATTTGGTGTGTGAACACACAGACTTTGGGTGGATGAGACACACGGGGGTTAGGTAGATGAGACACATGGGATAGATGGATGTGACACACAGGCGCTGGATGGATGAGTCACACAGGTGTTAGTTGGATAAGACACACAGGCGTTAGGAGATTGAGATACACAGGCAATAGATGGATGAGACACAAATGCCTTAGATGAATGAGTCACGCAGGCATTAGATAGATAAGTCACACAGGCATTAGATGGATGAGACACATAGGCATTAGATGTATGAGGCACACAGGTGTTAGTTGGATGAGACACACAAGCGATATATGGATGAAATATACAGGGGTGAGATGGATGAGTTACAGAGGCGTGAAATGGATGAGAAACACAGGCGTTAGATGGATGAGACACACAGACATTAGTTGGATGAGTCACACAGGATTAGATGGATGAGACACACAGGCGATAGTTAAATGAGACACACACGTGTTAGTTGGATGTGACACACAGGGAATAGGTGGATGAAACACACAGATGTTAGTTGGTTGAGACACACATGTGTTAGTTGGATGAGACACACAGCTGTTAGTTAGATGAGACACACAGGCGTTAGTTGAATGAGACCCACAGGCGTTAGATGGATGAGGCACACATGTTAGATGGATGAGACACACAGGCGTTATATGGATGAGTCACACAGGTGTTAGTTGGATAAGATACACAGTCGTTAGGAGATTGAGACAAACAAGCATTAGGTGGATGAGACACAAATGCCTTAGATGGATGAGGAACACGTGCGTTAGATGGATGAGTCACACAGGCGTTAAGTGGATGAGAAGCACAGGCGTTAGATGGATGAGACACAATGGCATTAGTTGGATGAGGCACACAGGGGTGAGTTGTATGATACACCAGGTGTTAGTTGGATGTTACACACAGGGGATAGGTGGATGAAACAAACAAATGTATGTTGGATGAGACACACATGCGCTAGATGGATGAGACACACATGTGTTAGGTGGATGAGACACACAGGCATTAGATGGATGAGACACACAGGCTTTAGTTAGATGAGACACACACGAGTTAGTTGGATGTGACACACGGGGGATATGTGGCTGAAACACACAGCCGTTAGTTGGATGAGACACACAGCCGTTAGTTGGGTGAGACACACATGCAATAGATGGATGAGACACAAATTCCTTAGATGGATGAGTCACTCGGAATAAATGGATGTGACACACAAGCGTTAGATGGATGTGTCACACGGGCATTAGTTGGATAAGACACAGAGGCGTTAGGAGATTGAGATACACAGGCAATAGATGGATGAGACACAAATGCCTTAGATGGATGAGTCACGCAGGCATTAGATGGATAAGTCACACAGGCATTAGATGGATGAGACACATAGGCATTAGATGTATGAGGCACACAGGTGTTAGTTGGATGAGACACACAAGCGATATATGGATGAAATATACAGGGGTTAGATGGATGAGTCACAGAGGCGTGAAATGGATGAGAAACACAGGCGTTAGATGGATGAGACACACAGGCATTAGTTGTATGAGTCACACAGGATTAGATGGATGAGACACACAGGCGATAGTTAAATAAGACCCACACGTGTTAGTTGGATGTGACACACAGGGAATAGGTGGATGAAACACACAGATGTTAGTTGTTTGAGACACCCAGGATTTAGATGGATGATACAAACAGGCATTAGTTTGATGAGTCACACAGGCATTTGGAGTGTGAGACACACAGGCATTGGGTTATGAGACACACAGGGGTTAGGTAGATGAGACACACGGGATAGATGGATGTGACACACAGGCGATGGATGGATGAATCACACAGGTGTTAGTTGGATAGTCACACAGGTGTTAGGAGATTGAGACACACAGGCATTAGGTGGATGAGACACAAATGCCTTAGATGGATGAATCAAAGAGGCATTAAATGGATGAGACACACAGGCTTTAGTTCGATGAGACACACATGTGTTAGTTGGATGTGACACACAGGGGATAGGTGGATGAAACAAACAGCCGTTGGTTGGATGAGACACACAGGGGATAGGTGGAAAAAACATACAGATGCTAGTTGGATGAGACCCACTGACATTAGTTGGATGTGACACACAGCGCATAGGTGGATGAAACACACAGGTGTAAGATGGATGAGACACACAGGCATTCGGTGGATGAGACAAACAGGCATAAGATGGATGAGACATAGCTGCCTTAGATGGATGAGACACAAAAGTGTTAGATGGTAGAAACACACAGGAGTTAGTAGGATGAGACACACAGGTGTTAGTTGGATGAGACACACAGCCGTTAGTTGGATGAGACACACAGGGGTGAGTTGTATGATACATCAGGTGCTAGTTGGATGTGGCACACAGCGCATAGGTGGATGAAACACACAGGTTTTAGTTGGATGAGACACACAGGCGTTAGTTGGATAAGGCACACAAGCGTCAGGAGATTGAGACACACAGGCAATAGATGGATTAGACCAACAGGCGTTAGATGAATGAGACACACAGGGGATAGGTGGATGAAACAAACAGATATTTGTTGGATGAGACACACAAGCGCTAGATGGATGAGACACACATGTGTTAGGTGGATGAGACACACAGGCATTAGATGGATGAGACACACAGGCTTTTGTTAGATGAGACACACACGAGTTAGTTGGATGTGACACACGGGGGATATGTGGCTGAAACACACAGCCGTTAGTTGGATGAGACACACAGGCTTTAGTTGGATGAGACACAAATTCCTTAGATGGATGAGTCACGCAGGCATTTGGTGTCTGAGACACAAAGGCATTGGGTGGATGAGACACACAGGGGTTAGGTAGATGAGACACACGGAATGAATGGATGTGACACACAAGCGTTAGATGGATGTGTCACACGGGCGTTAGTTGGATAAGACACACAGGCGTTAGGAGATTGAGATACACAGGCAATAGATGGATGAGACACAAATGCCTTAGATGGATGAGTCACGCAGGCATTAGATGGATGAGACACATAGGCATTAGATGTATGAGGCACACAGGTGTTAGTTGGATGAGACACACAAGCGATATATGGATGAAATATACAGGGGTTAGATGGATGAGTCACAGAGGCGTGAAATGGATGAGAAACACAGGCGTTAGATGGATGAGACACACAGGCATTAGTTGGATGAGTCACAGGATTAGATGGATGAGACACACAGGCGATAGTTAAATGGGACACACACGTGTTAGTTGGATGTGACACACAGGGAATAGGTGGATGAAACACACAGATGTTAGTTGGTTGAGACACACAGGATTTAGATGGATGATACAAACAGGCATTAGTTTGATGAGTCACACAGGCATTTGGTGTGTGAGACACACAGGCATTGGGTGTATGAGACACACAGGGGTTAGGTAGATGAGACACACGGGATAGATGGATGTGACACACAGGCGTTGGATGGATGAATCACACAGGTGTTAGTTGGAATAGTCACACAGGTGTTAGGAGATTGAGACACACAGGCATTAGGTGGATGAGACACAAATGCCTTAGATGGATGAGACAAAGAGGCATTAGATGGATGAGACACACAGGCTTTAGTTCGATGAGACACACATGTGTTAGTTGGATGTGACACAGAGGGGATAGGTGGATGAAACAAACAGCCGTTGGTTGGATGAGACACACAGGGGATAGGTGGAAAAAACACACAGATGCTATTTGGATGAGACCCACTGACATTAGTTGGATGTGACACACAGCGCATAGTTGGATGAAACACACAGGTGTAAGATGGATGAGACACACAGGCATTCGGTGGATGAGACAAACAGGCATAAGATGGATGAGACATAGCTGCCTTAGATGGATGAGACACAAAAGTGTTAGATGGTAGAAACACACAGGAGTTAGTAGGATGAGACACACAGGTGTTAGTTGGATGAGACACACAGACGTTAGTTGTATGAGACACACAGCCGTTAGTTGGATGAGACACACAGGGGTGAGTTGTATGATACACCAGGTGTTAGTTGGATGTGACACACAGCGCATAGGTGGATGAAACACACAGGTTTTAGTTGGATGAGACACACAGGCGTTAGTTGGATAAGGCACACAAGCGTTAGGAGATTGAGACACACAGGCAATAGATGGATGTGACACAAATGCCTTAGTTGATTGAGACACACATGTGTTAGATGGATGAGACAAATAGGCGTTAGATGGGTGAGACGCACAGGATTTAGATGGATGATACAAACAGGCATTAGTTTGATGAGTCACACAGGCATTTGGTGTGTGAGACACACAGGCATTGGGTGTATGAGACACACAGGCGTTAGGTAGATGAGACACACGGGATAGATGGATGTGACACACAGGCATTAGGTGGATGAGACACAAATGCCTTAGATGGATGAGACAAAGAGGCATTAGATGGATGAGACACACAGGCTTTAGTTCGATGAGACACACATGTGTTAGTTGGATGTGACACACAGGGGATAGGTGGATGAAACAAACAGCCGTTGGTTGGATGAGACACACAGGGGATAGGTGGAAAAAACACACAGATGCTAGTTGGATGAGACCCACTGACATTAGTTGGATGCGACACACAGCGCATAGGTGGATGAAACACACAGGTGTAAGATGGATGAGACACACAGGCATTCGGTGGATGAGTCAAACAGGCATAAGATGGATGAGACACACACAGGCGATAGTTAAATGAGACACACCCGTGTTAGTTGGATGTGACACACAGGGAATAGGTGGATGAAACACACAGATGTTAGTTGGTTGAGAAACACATGTGTTAGTTGGATGAGACACACAGCCGTTAGTTGGATGAGACACACAGGCGTTAGTTGTATGAGACACACAGCCGTTGGTTGGATGAGACACACAGGGGTGAGTTGTATGATACACCAGGTGTTAGTTGGATGTGACACACAGTGCATAGGTGGATGAAACACACAGGTTTTAGTTGGATGAGACACACAGGCGTTAGTTGGATAAGGCACACAAGCGTTAGGAGATTGAGACACACAGGCAATAGATGGATGAGACACAAATGCCTTAGTTGATTGAGACACACATGTGTTAGATGGATGAGACAAATAGGCGTTAGATGGGTGAGACGCACAGGATTTAGATGGATGATACAAACAGGCATTAGTTTGATGAGTCACACAGGCATTTGGTGTGTGAGACACACAGGCATTGGGTGTATGAGACACACAGGCGTTAGGTAGATGAGACACACGGGATAGATGGATGTGACACACAGGCGTTGGATGGATGAATCACACAGGTGTTAGTTGGATAAGTCACACAGGTGTTAGGAGATTGAGACACACAGGCATTAGGTGGATGAGACACAAATGCCTTAGATGGATGAGACAAAGAGGCATTAGATGGATGAGACACACAGGCTTTAGTTCGATGAGACACACATGTGTTAGTTGGATGTGACACACAGGGGATAGGTGGATGAAACAAACAGCCGTTGGTTTGATGAGACACACAGGTGATAGGTGGTAAAAACACACAAATGCTAGTTGGATGAGACCCACTGACATTAGTTGGATGTGACACACAGCGCATAGGTGGATGAAACACACAGGTGTAAGATGGATGAGACACACAGGCATTCGGTGGATGAGACAAACAGGCATAAGATGGATGAGACATAGCTGCCTTAGATGGATGAGACACAAAAGTGTTAGATGGTAGAAACACACAGGAGTTAGTAGGATGAGTCACACAGGTGTTAGTTAGATGTGACACACATGCGTTAGTTGGATGAGACATACAGGCGTTTGTTGGATGAGACAGGCAGGTGTTAGTTGGATGTGACACATATGCGTTAGTTGGATGAGACACACAGGCGTTATTTGTATGAGACACACAGGCGTTAGTTGCATGAGACACACAGCTGTTAGTTGGATGTGACAAACCGCGCATTGGTGGATGAAACACAAAGGTGTTAGATGGATGAGACACACAGGGGATAGGTGGACGAAACACACAGATGCTAGTTGGATGAGACACACTGGCATTAGCTGGATGAGACACATTGGCATTAGTTGGATGAGCCACACAGGTGTCAGTTGGATGTGATACACAGGGGATAGGTGGATGAGACACACAGATGTTAGTTGGATGTGACACACATGCGTTAGTTGGATGACACACACAGGCGTATGTTTGATTGGACACACAAGCGTTAGATAGAAATGACACTCAGGCGGAAGAAGGATGAGCACACTGGTTTTCTATGGAAGACACACAGGCGTTCATTGATGCGACACACAGGGTTTACTTAGATGATACACAGAGGAGTTAGTTGGACGAATCACACAGGCATTCGGTGGATGAGACAAACAGGCATAAGATGGATGAGACATAGCTGCATTAGATGGATGAGACACAAAAGTGTTAGATGGTCGAAACACACAGGAGTTAGTTGGATGTGACACACAGGCGTTAGTTGGATAAGACACACAGCCATTAGTTGGATGAGACACAGAGGCCTTAGATGGATGAGACACACAGGCGTTAGTTGTATGAGACAAAAAGGCACAAATTAGATTTGACATACAGGCATGAGTTGGATGAGGCACACAGGCGTTAGTTGGATTAGACCAACAGACGTTAGATGGATGAGACACATGTGTAAGATGGATGAGACACACAGGCGTTAGATGAATGAGACACACAGGGGATAGGTGGATAAAACACACAGCCGTTAGTTGGATGAAACACACAGCCGTTAGTTGGATGAGAAACACAGCTGTTAGTTGGATGAGACACACGTGTTAGATGGATGAGACACACAGGCATTAGTTGATGCGACACACAAGCGTTAGATAGAAGTGACACTCAGGCGTAAGAAGGATGACCACACAGGTTTTCAATGGAAGACACACACAGGCGTTAATTGATGCGACACACAGTGTTTATTTAGATGTTACACACAAGGGTTAGTTGGACGAGACACACAGGCGTTCGGAGGATGAGACATACAGGCATAAGATGGATGAGACATAGCTGCCTTAGATGGATGAGATACAATGGCATGAGTTGGATGAGACACACAGGGGTGAGTTGTATGATACACCAGATGTTAGTTGGATGTTACACACAGCGCGTAGGTGGATGAAACACACAGGCTTTAGTTGCATGAGACACACAGGCCTTAGTTGGATGAGTCACACAGGCATTTGGTGTCTGAGACACAAAGGAATTGGGTGGATGAGACACACAGGGGTTAGGTAGATGAGACACACGGAATAGATGGATGTGACACACAAGCGTTAGACGGATGTGTCACACGGGCATTAGTTGGATAAGACACACAGGTGTTAGGAGATTGAGACACACAGGCAATAGATGGATGAGATACAAATGCCTTAGATGGATGAGTCACGCAGGCATTAGATGGATAAGTCACACAGGCATTAGATGGATGAGACACATAGGCATTAGATGTATGAGGCACACAGGTGTTAGTTGGATGAGACACACAAGCGATATATGGAAGAAATATACAGGGGTTAGATGGATGAGTCACAGAGGCGTGAAATGGATGAGAAACACAGGCTTTAGATGGATGAGACACACAGCCGTTAGTTGGATGAGACACTTAGGCAATAGATGGATGAGACACCAATGCCTTAGGTGATTGAGACACACAGCCGTTAGTTGGATGAGACACACAGGCGTTAGTTGGATGAGACCCACAGGCGTTATATGAATGAGACACACAGGCTTTAATTAGATGAGACACACACGTGTTAGTTCGATTTGACACACAGGCGTTAGTTGGATGAGACACACAGCATTAGTTGGATTCGACACACAGGCGTTAGTTGGATGAGACACACAGGGGTGAGTTGTATGATACACCAGGTGTTAGTTGAATGTGACACACAGTGCATAGGTGGATGAAACACACATGTTTTAGTTGGATGAGACACACAGGCGTTAGTTGGATAAGGCACACAAGCGATAGGAGATTGAGACACACAGGCAATAGAGGGATGAGACACAAATGCCTTAGATGATTGAGACACGCATGTGTTAGATGGAGGAGACAAATAGGCGTTAGATGGGTGAGATGCACAGGCGTTAGTTAGATGAGACGCACACATGTTAGTTGGATATTGCACACAGGGGATAGGTGGATGAAACAAACAGATGTTAGTTGGATGAGACACAGATGCATTAGTTGGATCAGACACACAGCCGTTAGTTGGATGAGACACACAGGCGTTAGTTGGATGAGACCCACGGGCATTAGTTGGATGAGACACATATGTGTTAGTTGGATGAGACAGACAGGAATTTGGTGTGTGAGACACACAGACTTTGGGTGGACGAGACACACAGGGGTTAGGTAGATGAGACACACGGGATAGTTGGATGTGACACACAGGCGTTAGATGGATGAGTCACACAGGTGTTAGTTAAATGAGACACACAGGCTTTAATTAGATGAGACACACACGTGTTAGTTCGATTTGACACACAGGCGTTAGTTGGATGAGACACACAGCGTTAGTTGGATGAGACACACAGGCGTTAGTTGTATGAGACACACAGCCGTTAGTTGGATGAGACACACGGGGGTGAGTTGTATGATACACCAGGTGTTAGTTGGATGTGACACACAGCGCATAGGTGGATGAAACACACATGTTTTAGTTGGATGAGACACACAGGCGTTAGTTGGATAAGGCACACAAGCGATAGGAGATTGAGACACACAGGCAATAGAGGGATGAGACACAAATGCCTTAGATGATTGAGACACGCATGTGTTAGATGGAGGAGACAAATAGGCGTTAGATGGGTGAGATGCACAGGCGTTAGTTAGATGAGACGCACACATGTTAGTTGGATATTGCACACAGGGGATAGGTGGATGAAACAAACAGATGTTAGTTGGATGAGACACACATGCATTAGTTGGATCAGACACACAGCCGTTAGTTGGATGAGACACACAGGCGTTAGTTGGATGAGACCCACGGGCATTAGTTGGATGAGACACATATGTGTTAGTTGGATGAGACAGACAGGAATTTGGTGTGTGAGACACACAGACTTTGGGTGGACGAGACACACAGGGGTTAGGTAGATGAGACACACGGGATAGTTGGATGTGACACACAGGCGTTAGATGGATGAGTCACACAGGTGTTAGTTAAATGAGACACACAGGCTTTAATTAGATGAGACACACACGTGTTAGTTCGATTTGACACACAGGCGTTAGTTGGATGAGACACACAGCGTTAGTTGGATGAGACACACAGGCGTTAGTTGTATGAGACACACAGCCGTTAGTTGGATGAGACACACGGGGGTGAGTTGTATGATACACCAGGTGTTAGTTGGATGTGAAACACAGCGCATAGGTGGATGAAACACACAGGGTTTAGTTGGATGAGACACACAGGCGTTAGTTGGATAAGGCACACAATCGTTAGGAGATTGAGACACACAGGCAATAGATGGATGAGACACAAATGCCTTAGTTGATTGAGTCACACATGTGTTAGATGGATGAGACAAATAGGCGTTAGATGGGTGAGATGCACAGGCGTTAGTTAGATGAGACACACACATGTTAGTTGGATATTACACACAGGGGATAGATGGATGAAACAAACAGATGTTAGTTGGATGAGACACACATGCATTTGTTGGATCAGATACACAGCCGTTAGTTGGATGAGACACACAGGCGTTAGTTGGATGAGACCCACGGGCATTAGTTGGATGAGACACATATGTGTTAGTTGGATGAGACAGACAGGAATTTGGTGTGTGAGACACAAATGCCTTAGATGGATGAGGAACACGGGCGTTAGATGGATGAGTCACACAGGCGTTAAGTGCATGAGACACACAGGCGTTAGATGGATGACACACAATGGCATTAGTTGGATGAGGCACACAGGGGTGAGTTGTATGATACACCAGATGTTAGTTGGATGTGACACACAGCGCGTAGGTGGATGAAACACACAGGCTTTAGTTGCATGAGACACACAAGCCTTAGTTGGATGAGTCACACAGGTATTTGGTGTCTGAGACACCAAGGCATTGTGTGGATGAGACACACAGGGGTTAGTTGGGTGAAACAAA
This sequence comes from Narcine bancroftii, assembly GCF_036971445.1. NCBI lineage: Eukaryota > Metazoa > Chordata > Chondrichthyes > Torpediniformes > Narcinidae > Narcine > Narcine bancroftii. Next base: position 333,759 of record NW_027211967.1, read on the forward strand.
CGGATGTTTGTTGGATCAGACACACATGCGCTAGTTGGATCGGACACACAGCCGTTAGTTGTATGAGACACACAGGCGTTAGATGGATGAGACACAAGGGGTGAGTTGTATGATACACCAGGTGTTAGTTGGATGTGACACACAAGCGTTATATGGATGAAATATACAGGTGTTAGATGGATGAGACACACAGGCGTTAGTTGCATGAGACACACAGGCGTTAGATGGATGAGACACACAGGCGTTAGATGGATGAGACACACATGTGTTAGTTGGATGAGACAAATAGGCGTTAGATGGGTGAGACACACAGGCGTTAGTTAGATGAGACACACACATGTTAGTTGGATGTTACACACAGGGGATAGGTGGATGAAACAAACAGATGTTAGTTGGATGAGACACACATGCGTTAGTTGGATGAGACACACAGCCGTTAGTTGGATGAGACACACAAGCATTAGATGGATGAGACACACATGTGTTAGTTGGATGAAACACACAGGGGTTAGGTAGATGAGACACACGGGATAGATGGATGTGACACACAGGCGATAGATGGATGAGTCACACAGGTGTTAGTTGGATAAGATACACAGTCGTTAGGAGATTGAGACACACAGGCTTTAGGTGGATGAGACACAAATGCCTTAGATGGATGAGGAACACGGAAGTTATATCGATGAGTCACACAGTTGTTACGTGGATGAGAAACACAGGCGTTAGATGGATGAGACACAATGGCATTACTTGGATGAGACACACAGGTGTTAGATGGATGAGACACACAGGTATTAGTTGGATGAGTCACACAGAGGTTAGATGGATGAGACACACAGGCGTTAGTTGGATGAGACACACAGGCCTTAGTTTGATGAGACACACAGGCGTTAGTTGATGAGACTCGCAGCTGTTATTTGCATGATACACACAGGCGTTAGTTGGATGGGACTCACAGGTATTATATGGATGTGACACACATGTGTGAGATGGATGAGACAAAAATGCCTTAGATGGATGAGTCACGCAGGCATTAGATGGATAAGTCACACAAGCATTAGATGGATGAGACACATAGGCATTAGATGTATGAGGCACACAGGTGTTAGTTGGATGAGACACACAAGCGATATATCGATGAAATATACAGGGATTAGATGGATGAGTCACAGAGGCTTGAAATGGATGAGAAACACAGGCGTTTGATGGATGAGACACACAGGCATTAGTTGGATGAGTCACACAGATTAGATGGATGAGACACACAGGCTTTAATTAGATGAGACACACACGTGTTAGTTCGATTTGACACACAGGCATTAGTTGGATGAGACACACAGCATTAGTTGGATGAGACACACAGGGGATAGGTGGATGAAACACACAACCGTTAGTTGGATTAGACACACAGGCGTTATTTGGATGAGACACACAGATGTTAGTTGGATGAGACATACAGGTGTTAGTTGGATGAGACACACATGGGATAGGTGGAAAAAACACACAGATGCTAGTTGGATGAGACACACTGACATTAGTTGGATGTGACACACAGCACAAAGGTGAATGAAACACACAGGTGTAAAATGGATGAGAGACACAGGCGTTAGTTGGATGAGACACACAGCCGTTAGTTGGATGAGACACACAGGGGTGAGTTGTATGATACACTAGGGGTTAGTTGGATGTGACACACAGCGCATAGGTGAATGAAACGAACAGCCGTTAGTTGGATGAGACACAGAGGCCTTGGATGGATGAGACACACAGGCGTTAGTTGTATGAGACAAAAAGGCATAAATTAGATTTAACATACAGGCATGTGTTGGATGAGACACACAGGCGTTATTTGGATTAGACCAACAGACGTTAGATGGATGAGACACACATGTGTTAGATGGATGAGACACACAGGCGTTAGATGAATGAGACACACAGGGGATAGGTGGATGAAACACACAGCCGTTAGTTGGATGAGACACACAGGCGTTAGTTGGATGAGACACACAGCTGTTAATTGAATGAGACACACAGCCGTTAGATGGATGAGACACACAGCCGTTAGTTGGATGAGACACGCAGGGGTGAGTTGTATGATACACCAGGTTTTAGTTGGATGTGACACACAGCGCATAGGTGGATGAAACACACAGGTGTAAGATGGATGAGAGACACAGGCGTTAGTTGGATGAGACATACAGGTGTTAGTTGGATGAGACACACAGGGGATAGGTGGAAAAAACACACAGATGCTAGTTGAATGAGACACATTGACATTAGTTGGATGAGACACAAAGCCGTTAGATGGATGAGCCACATAGGTGTCAGTTGGATGTGATACACAGGGGATAGTTGGATGAGACACTCAGATGTTAGTTGGATGTGACACACATGCGTGAGTTGGATGAAACACACAGGCGTTTGTTGGATGAGACACACATTCGTTAGTTGAATGAGACACACAGGTGTTTGATGGATGAGACACACATGTTTTAGTTGGATGAGACCCACAGGCGTTAGATGGCTGAGACACACATGTGTTAGTTGGATGAGTCACAAAGGGGTTAGTTGGATGAGACACACAGCTGTTAGTTGGATGAGACACACAGTCATTAGTAGAATGAGACACACAGGATTTAGATGGATGATACAAACAGGCGTTAGTTTGATGAGTCACACAGACATTTGGTGTGTGAGACACACAGGCATTGGTGTATGAGACACACAGGGGTTAGGTAGATGAGACACACGGGATAGATGGATGTGACACACAGGCGTTGGATGGATGAATCACACAGGTGTTAGTTGGATAAGACACACAGGCGTTAGGAGATTGAGACACACAGGCATTAGGTGGATGAGTCACAAATGCCTTAGATGGATGAGACAAAGAGGCGTTTGATGGATGAGACACACAGGCTTTAGTTAGATGAGACACACATGTGTTAGTTGGATGTGACACACAGGGGATAGGTGGATGAAACAAACAGCCGTTGGTTGGATGAGACACACAGGGGATAGGTGGAAAAAACACACAGATGCTAGTTGGTTGAGTCACACTGACATTAGTTGGATGTGACACACAGCGCATAGGTGGATGAAACACACAGGTGTAAGATGGATGAGACACACAGGCATTCGGTGGATGAGACAAACAGGCATAAAATGGATGAGACATAGCTGCCTTAGATGGATGAGACACAAAAGTGTTAGATGGTAGAAACACACAGGTGTTAGTTGGATGTGACACACAGGCGTTAGTTGTATAAGACAGGCAGGTGTTAAATGGATGAGACACACAGGCGTTAGATGAATGAGACACACAGGGGATAGGTGGATGAGACACACAGGCGTTAGTTGCATGAGACACACTGCTGTTAGTTGGATGTGACAAACCGTGCATTGGTGGATGAAACACAAAGGTGTTAGATGGATGAGACACACAGGGGATAAGTGGACGAAACACACAGATGCTAGTTGGATGAGACACACTGGCTTTAGCTGTATGAGACACACTGGCATTAGTTGGATGAGCCACACAGGTGTCAGTTGGATGTGATACACAGGGGATAGGTGGATGAGACACACAGATGTTAGTTGGATGTGACACACATGCGTTAGTTGGATGACACACACAGGCGTATGTTTGATTGGACACACAAACGTTAGATAGAAATGACATTCAGGCGGAAGAAGGATGAGCACACTGGTTTTCTATGGAAGACACACAGGCATTCATTGATGTGACACACAGGGTTTACTTAAATGATACACACAGGAGTTACTTGGACGAGACACACAGGCATTCGGTGGATGAGACAAACAGGCATAAGATGGATGAAACATAGCTGCCTTAGATGGATGAGATACAAAAGTGTTAGATGGTAGAAACACACAGGAGTTAGTTGGATGTGACACACAGGCGTTAGTTGGATAAGACACACAGCCATTAGTTGGATGAGACACAGAGGCCTTAGATGGATGAGACACACAGGTGTTAGTTGTATGAGACAAAAAGGCATAAATTAGATTTGACATAGATGCAGGAGTTGGATGAGACACACAGGCGTTAGTTGGATTAGACCAACAGACGTTAGATGGATGAGACACCCATGTGTTAGATGGATCAGACACACAGGCGTTAGATGAATGAGACACACAGGGGATAGGTGGATGAAACACACAGCCGTTAGTTGGATGAGGCACACCGCTGTTATTTGGATGAGACACACGTGTTAGATGGATGAGACACACAGGCATTAGTTGATGCGACACACAAGCGTTAGATAGAAGAGACACTTAGGCGTAAGAAGGATGACCACAAAGGTTTTCAATGGAAGACACACACAGGCATTAATTGATGCGACACACAGGGTTTACTTAGAGGATACACACAGTGGTTAGTTGGACGAGACACACAGGCGTTCGGAGGATGAGACAAACAGGCATAAGATGGATGAGATATAGCTGCCTTAGATGGATGAGACACAATGGCATTAGTTGGATGAGAAACACAGGGGTGAGTTGTATGATACACCAGATGTTAGTTGGATGTGACGCACAGCGCGTAGGTGGATGAAACACACAGGCTTTAGATGCATGAGACACACAGGCCTTAGTTGGATGAGTCACACAGGCATTTGGTGTCTGAGACACAAAGGCATTGGGTGGATGAGACACACAGGGGTTAGGTAGATGAGACACACGGAATAGATGGATGTGACACACAAGCGTTAGATGGATGTGTCACACGGGCGTTAGTTGGATAAGACACACAGGCGTTAGGAGATTGAGACACACAGGCAATAGATGGATGAGACACAAATGCCTTAGATGGATGAGTCACGCAGGCATTAGATGGATAAGTCACACAGGCATTAGATGGATGAGACACATAGGCATTAAATGTATGAGGCACACAGGTGTTAGTTGGATGAGACACACAAGCGATATATGGATGAAATATACAGGGGTTAGATGGATGAGTCACAGAGGCGTGAAATGGATGAGAAACACAGGCGTTAGATGGAAGAGACACACAGGCCTTAGTTGGATGAGACACACAGGCTTTAGTTAGATGAGACACACATGTGTTAGTTGGATGTGACACACAGGGGATAGGTGGATGAAACAAACAGCCGTTGGTTGGATGAGACACACAGGGGATAGGTGGAAAAAACACACAGATGCTAGTTGGTTGAGTCACACTGACATTAGTTGGATGTGACACACAGCGCATAGGTGGATGAAACACACAGGTGTAAGATGGATGAGACACACAGGCATTCGGTGGATGAGACAAACAGGCATAAAATGGATGAGACATAGCTGCCTTAGATGGATGAGACACAAAAGTGTTAGATGGTAGAAACACACAGGTGTTAGTTGGATGTGACACACAGGCGTTAGTTGTATAAGACAGGCAGGTGTTAAATGGATGAGACACACAGGCGTTAGATGAATGAGACACACAGGGGATAGGTGGATGAGACACACAGGCGTTAGTTGCATGAGACACACTGCTGTTAGTTGGATGTGACAAACCGTGCATTGGTGGATGAAACACAAAGGTGTTAGATGGATGAGACACACAGGGGATAAGTGGACGAAACACACAGATGCTAGTTGGATGAGACACACTGGCTTTAGCTGTATGAGACACACTGGCATTAGTTGGATGAGCCACACAGGTGTCAGTTGGATGTGATACACAGGGGATAGGTGGATGAGACACACAGATGTTAGTTGGATGTGACACACATGCGTTAGTTGGATGACACACACAGGCGTATGTTTGATTGGACGCACAAACGTTAGATAGAAATGACATTCAGGCGGAAGAAGGATGAGCACACTGGTTTTCTATGGAAGACACACAGGCATTCATTGATGTGACACACAGGGTTTACTTAAATGATACACACAGGAGTTACTTGGACGAGACACACAGGCATTCGGTGGATGAGACAAACAGGCATAAGATGGATGAAACATAGCTGCCTTAGATGGATGAGATACAAAAGTGTTAGATGGTAGAAACACACAGGAGTTAGTTGGATGTGACACACAGGCGTTAGTTGGATAAGACACACAGCCATTAGTTGGATGAGACACAGAGGCATTAAATGTATGAGGCACACAGGTGTTAGTTGGATGAGACACACAAGCGATATATGGATGAAATATACAGGGGTTAGATGGATGAGTCACAGAGGCGTGAAATGGATGAGAAACACAGGCGTTAGATGGAAGAGACACACAGGCCTTAGTTGGATGAGACACACAGGCTTTAATTAGATGAGACACACACGTGTTAGTTCGATTTGACACACAGGCGTTAGTTGGATGAGACACACAGCGTTAGTTGGATGAGACACACAGGCGTTAGTTGGATGAGACCCACAGGCGTTAGATGGATGAGGCACACATGCTAGATGGATGAGACACACAGGCGTTATATGGATGAGACACACAGGCTTTAATTAAATGAGACACACACGTGTTAGTTCGATTTGACACACAGGCGTTAGTTGGATGAGACACACAGCGTTAATTGGATGAGACACACAGGCGTTAGTTGGATGAGACACACAGGGGTGAGTTGTATGATACACCAGGTGTTAGTTGGATGTGACACACAGGCGTTAGTTGCATGAGACACACAGGCCTTAGTTGGATGATTCACATAGGCATTTGGTGTCTCAGACACAAATGCATGGGTGGATGAGACACACAGGGGTTAGGTAGATGAGATACACGGAATAGATGGATGCGACACAAATGCCTTAGATGATTGAGACACACAGGTGTTAGTTGGATGAGACACACAGGGGTGAGTTGTATGATACACCAGGTGTTAGTTGGATGTGACACACAGCGCATAGGTGGATGAAACACACATGTTTTAGTTGGATGAGACACACAGGCGTTAGTTGGATAAGGCACACAAGCGTTAGGAGATTGAGACACACAGGCAATAGATGGATGAGACACAAATGCCTTAGATGATTGAGACACACGTGTTAGATGGATGAGACAAATAGGCGTTAGACGGGTGAGACGCTCCGACGTTAGTTAGATGAGACACACACATGTTAGTTGGATATTACACACAGGCGATAGGTGGATGAAACAAAGAGATGTTAGTTGGATGAGACACACATGCATTAGTTGGATCAGACACACAGCCCTTAGTTGGATGAGACACACAGGCGTTAGTTGGATGAGACCCACAGGCATTAGTTGGATGAGACACACATGTGTTAGTTGGATGAGACACACAGGAATTTGGTGTGTGAGACACACAGAATTTGGTTGCATGAGACACACAGGGGTTAGGTAGATGAGACACACGGGATAGTTGGATGTCACACACAGGCGTTAGATGGATGAGTCACACAGGGGTTAGTTGGATAAGATACACAGTCGTTAGGAGATTGAGACAAACAAGCATTAGGTGGATGAGACACAAATGCCTTAGATGGATGAGGAACACGTGCGTTAGATGGATGAGTCACATAGGCGTTAAGTGGATGAGAAACACAGGCGTTAGATGGATGAGACACAAATGCCTTAGATGGATGAGACAAAGAGGCGTTAGATGGATGAGACACACAGGCTTTAGTTAGATGAGACACACATGTGTTAGTTGGATGTGACACACAGGGGATAGGTGGATGAAACAAACAGCCGTTGGTTGGATGAGACACACAGGGGATAGGTGGAAAAAACACACAGATGCTAGTTGGATGAGACACACTGACATTAGTTGGATGTGACACACAGCGCATAGGTGGATGAAACACACAGGTGTAAGATGGATGAGACACACAGGCATTCGGTGGATGAGACAAACAGGCATAAAATGGATGAGACATAGCTGCCTTAGATGGATGAGACACAAAAGTGTTAGATGGTAGAAACACACAGGTGTTAGTTGGATGTGAAACACAGGCGTTAGTTGGATAAGACAGGCAGGTGTTAAATGGTTGAGACACACAGGCGTTAGATGAATGAGACACACAGGGGATAGGTGGATGAGACACACAGGCGTTAGTTGCATGAGACACACAGCTGTTAGTTGGATGTGACAAACCGCGCATTGGTGGATGAAACACAAAGGTGTTAGATGGATGAGACACACAGGGGATAAGTGGACGAAACACACAGATGCTAGTTGGATGAGACACACTGGCATTAGCTGTATGAGACACACTGGCATTAGTTGGATGAGCCACACAGGTGTCAGTTGGATGTGATACACAGGGGATAGGTGGATGAGACACACAGATGTTAGTTGGATGTGACACACATGCGTTAGTTGGATGACACACACAGGCGTATGTTTGATTGGACACACAAACGTTAGATAGAAATGACATTCAGGCGGAAGAAGGATGAGCACACTGGTTTTCTATGGAAGACACACAGGCATTCATTGATGTGACACACAGGGTTTACTTAAATGATACACACAGGAGTTAGTTGGACGAGACACACAGGCATTCGGTGGATGAGACAAACAGGCATAAGATGGATGAAACATAGCTGCCTTAGATGGATGAGATACAAAAGTGTTAGATGGTAGAAACACACAGGAGTTAGTTGGATGTGACACACAGGCGTTAGTTGGATAAAACACACAGCCATTAGTTGGATGAGACACAGAGGCCTTAGATGGATGAGACACACAGGTGTTAGTTGTATGAGACAAAAAGGCATAAATTAGATTTGACATAGACGCAGGAGTTGGATGAGACACACAGGCGTTATATGGATGAGACACACAGGCATTAATTAAATGAGACACACACGTGTTAGTTCGATTTGACACACAGGCGTTAGTTGGATGAGACACACAGCGTTAATTGGATGAGACACACAGGCGTTAGTTGGATGAGACACACAGGGGTGAGTTGTATGATACACCAGGCGTTAGTTGGATGAGACCCACAGGCGTTATATGGATGAGACACACAGGCTTTAATTAGATGAGACACACACGTGTTAGTTCGATTTGACACACAGGCGTTAGTTGGATGAGACACACAGCATTAGTTGGCTGAGACACACAGGCGTTATTTGTATGAGACACACAGGGGTGAGTTGTATGATACACTAGGTGTTAGTTGGATGTGACACACAGCGCATAGGTGGATGAAACACACATGTTTTAGCTGGATGAGACACACAGGCGTTAGTTGGATAAGGCACACAAGCGTTAGGATATTTAGACACACAGGCAATAGATGGATGAGACACAAATGCCTTAGATGATTGAGACACGCATGTGTTAGATGGATGAGACAAATAGGCGTTAGATGGGTGAGACGCACAGGCGTTAGTTAGATGAGACACACACATGTTAGTTGGATATTACACACAGGGGATAGGTGGATGAAACAAACAGATGTTAGTTGGATGAGACACACATGCATTAGTTGGATCAGACACACAGCCATTAGTTGGATGAGACACACAGGCGTTAGTTGGATGAGACCCACAGGCATTAGTTGGATGAGACACATATGTGTTAGTTCGATGAGACAGACAGGAATTTGGTGTGTGAGACACACAGACTTTGGGTGGACGAGACACACAGGGGTTAGGTAGATGAGACACACGGGACAGTTGGATGTGACACACAGGCGTTAGATGGATGAGTCACACAGGTGTTAGTTGGATAAGATACACAGTCGTTAGGAGATTGAGACAAACAAGCATTAGGTGGATGAGACACAAATGCCTTAGATGGATGTGGAACACGTGCGTTAGATGAATGAGTCACACAGGCGTTAGGTGGATGAGAAGCACAGGCGTTAGATGGATGAGACACAATGGCATTAGTTGGATGAGGCACACAGGGGTGAGTTGTATGATACACCAGGTGTTAGTTGGATGTTACACACAGGGGATAGGTGGATGAAACAAACAGATGTTTGTTGGATGAGACACACATGCGCTAGATGGATGAGACACACATGTGTTAGGTGGATGAGACACACAGGCATTAGATGGATGAGACACACAGTCTTTAGTTAGATGAGACACACATGAGTTAGTTGGATGTGACACACAAGCGTTAGATGGATGTGTCACACGGGCGTTAGTTGGATAAGACACACAGGCGTTAGGAGATTGAGATACACAGGCAATAGATGGATGAGACACAAATGCCTTAGATGGATGAATCACGCAGGCATTAGATGGATAAGTCACTCAGGCATTAGATGGATGAGACACATAGGCATTAGATGTATGAGGCACACAGGTGTTAGTTGGATGAGACACACAAGCGATATATGGATGAAATATACAGGGGTTAGATGGATGAGTCACAGAGGCGTGAAATGGATGAGAAACACAGGCGTTAGATGGATGAGACACACAGGCATTAGTTGGATGAGTCACACAGGATTAGATGGATGAGACACACAGGCGATAGTTAAATAAGACACACACGTGTTAGTTGGATGTGACACACAGGGAAAATGTGGATGAAACACACAGATGTTAGTTGGTTGAGACACACAGGATTTAGATGGATGATACAAACAGGCATTAGATTGATGAGTCACACAGGCATGTGGAGTGTGAGACACACAGTCATTGGGTGTATGAGACACACAGGGGTTAGGTAGATGAGACACACGGGATAGATGGATGTGACATACAGGCGATGGATGGATGAATCACACAGGTGTTAGTTGGATAAGTTACACAGGTGTTAGGAGATTGAGACACACAGGCATTAGGTGGATGAGACACAAATGCCTTAGATGGATGAGACAAAGAGGCATTAGATGGATGAGACACACAGGCTTTAGTTCGATGAGACACACATGTGTTGGTTGAATGTGACACACAGGGGATAGGTGGATGAAACAAACAGCCGTTGGTTGGATGAGACACACAGGGGATAGGTGGAAAAAACATACAGATGCTAGTTGGATGAGACCCACTGACATTAGTTGGATGTGACACACAGCGCATAGGTGGATGAAACACACAGGTGTAAGATGGATGAGACACACAGGCATTCGGTGGATGAGACAAACAGGCATAAGATGGATGAGACATAGCTGCCTTAGATGGATGAGACACAAAAGTGTTAGATGGTAGAAACAAACAGGAGTTAGTAGGATGAGACACACAGGTGTTAGTTGGATGAGACACACAGGCCTTAGTTGTATGAGACACACAGCCGTTAGTTGGATGAGACACACAGGGGTGAGTTGTATGATACATCTGGTGTTAGTTGGATGTGACACACAGCGCATAGGTGGATGAAACACACAGGTTTTATTTGGATGAGACACACAGGCGTTAGTTGGATAAGGCACACAAGCGTTAGGAGATTGAGACACACAGGCAATAGATGGATGTGACACAAATGCCTTAGTTGATTGAGACACACATGTGTTAGATGGATGAGACAAATAGGCGTTAGATGGGTGAGACGCCCAGGCGTTAGTTAGATGAGACACACACATGTTAGTTGGATATTACACACAGGGGATAGGTGGATGAAACAAACAGATGTTAGTTGGATGAGACACACATGCGTTAGTTGGATCAGACACACAGCCGTAAGTTGGATGAGACACACATGTGTTAGTTGGATGAGACACACAGGAATTTGGTGTGTGAGACACACAGAATTTGGGTGGACGAGACACACAGGGGTTACGTAGATGAGACACACGGGATAGATGGATGTGACACACAGGCGTTAGTTGGATGAGACCCACAGGCATTAGTTGGATGAGACACATATGTGTTAGTTCGATGAGACAGACAGGAATTTGGTGTGTGAGACACACAGACTTTGGGTGGACGAGACACACAGGGGTTAGGTAGATGAGACACACGGGACAGTTGGATGTGACACACAGGCGTTAGATGGATGAGTCACACAGGTGTTAGTTGGATAAGATACACAGTCGTTAGGAGATTGAGACAAACAAGCATTAGGTGGATGAGACACAAATGCCTTAGATGGATGTGGAACACGTGCGTTAGATGGATGAGTCACACAGGCGTTAGGTGGATGAGAAGCACAGGCGTTAGTTGTATGAGACACACAGCCGTTAGTTGGATGAGACACACAGGGGTGAGTTGTATGATACATCAGGTGTTAGTTGGATGTGACACACAGCGCATAGGTGGATGAAACACACAGGTTTTATTTGGATGAGACACACAGGCGTTAGTTGGATAAGGCACACAAGCGTTAGGAGATTGAGACACACAGGCAATAGATGGATGTGACACAAATGCCTTAGTTGATTGAGACACACATGTGTTAGATGGATGAGACAAATAGGCGTTAGATGGGTGAGACGCCCAGGCGTTAGTTAGATGAGACACACACATGTTAGTTGGATATTACACACAGGGGATAGGTGGATGAAACAAACAGATGTTAGTTGGATGAGACACACATGCGTTAGTTGGATCAGACACACAGCCGTTAGTTGGATGAGACACACATGTGTTAGTTGGATGAGACACACAGGAATTTGGTGTGTGAGACACACAGAATTTGGTTGGACGAGACACACAGGAGTTACGTAGATGAGACACACGGGATAGATGGATGTGACACACAGGCGTTAGTTGGACAAGACACACAGGCGTTAGTTGGATCAGACACACAGCCGTTAGTTGGATGAGACACTTAGGCAATAGATGGATGAGACACAAATGCCTTAGGTGATTGAGACACACAGCCGTTAGTTGAATGAGACACACAGGCGTTAGTTGGATGAGACCCACAGGCGTTAGATGGATGAGACACACAGGGTTTACTTAGATGAGATACACACATGTTAGTTGGATTTGACACACAAGCATTATTTGGATGAGACACACAGCCGTTAGCTGGATGAGACACACAGGCGTTAGTTGAATGAGACACACAGGCGTTAGTTGGATGAGACCCACAGGGGTTAGGTAGATGAGACACACGGAATAGATGGATGTGACACACAGGTGTTAGATAGATGTGTCACATAGGCGTTAGTTGGATAAGGCACACAAGCGTTAGGAGATTGAGACACACTGTCAATAGATGGATGAGACACAAATGCCTTAGATGATTGAGACACACATGTGTTAGATGGATGAGACAAATAGGCGTTAGATGGGTGAGACGCACAGGCATTAGTAAGATGAGACACACACATGTTAGTTGGATGTTACACACAGGGGATAGGTGGATGAAAGAAACAGATGTTAGTTGGATGAGACACACATGCGTTAGTTGGATCAGACACACAGGCTTTAGTTGGATGAGACCCACAGGCATTAGTTGGATGAGAAACACGTGTTAGTTGGATGAGACACACAGGAATTTGGTGTGTGAACACACAGACTTTGGGTGGATGAGACACACGGGGGTTAGGTAGATGAGACACATGGGATAGATGGATGTGACACACAGGCGCTGGATGGATGAGTCACACAGGTGTTAGTTGGATAAGACACACAGGCGTTAGGAGATTGAGATACACAGGCAATAGATGGATGAGACACAAATGCCTTAGATGAATGAGTCACGCAGGCATTAGATAGATAAGTCACACAGGCATTAGATGGATGAGACACATAGGCATTAGATGTATGAGGCACACAGGTGTTAGTTGGATGAGACACACAAGCGATATATGGATGAAATATACAGGGGTGAGATGGATGAGTTACAGAGGCGTGAAATGGATGAGAAACACAGGCGTTAGATGGATGAGACACACAGACATTAGTTGGATGAGTCACACAGGATTAGATGGATGAGACACACAGGCTTTAGTTCGATGAGACACACATGTGTTAGTTGGATGTGACACACAGGGGATAGGTGGATGAAACAAACAGCCGTTGGTTGGATGAGACACACAGGGGATAGGTGGAAAAAACACACAAATGCTAGTTGGATGAGACCCACTGACATTAGTTGGATGTGACACACAGCGCATAGGTGGATGAAACACACAGGTGTAAGATGGATGAGACACACAGGCATTCGGTGGATGAGACAAACAGGCATAAGATGGATGAGACATAGCTGCCTTAGATGGATGAGACACAAAAGTGTTAGATGGTAGAAACACACAGGAGTTAGTAGGATGAGTCACACAGGTGTTAGTTAGATGTGACACACATGCGTTAGTTGGATGAGACATACAGGCGTTTGTTGGATGAGACAGGCAGGTGTTAGTTGGATGTGACACATATGCGTTAGTTGGATGAGACACACAGGCGTTATTTGTATGAGACACACAGGCGTTAGTTGCATGAGACACACAGCTGTTAGTTGGATGTGACAAACCGCGCATTGGTGGATGAAACACAAAGGTGTTAGATGGATGAGACACACAGGGGATAGGTGGACGAAACACACAGATGCTAGTTGGATGAGACACACTGGCATTAGCTGGATGAGACACATTGGCATTAGTTGGATGAGCCACACAGGTGTCAGTTGGATGTGATACACAGGGGATAGGTGGATGAGACACACAGATGTTAGTTGGATGTGACACACATGCGTTAGTTGGATGACACACACAGGCGTATGTTTGATTGGACACACAAGCGTTAGATAGAAATGACACTCAGGCGGAAGAAGGATGAGCACACTGGTTTTCTATGGAAGACACACAGGCGTTCATTGATGCGACACACAGGGTTTACTTAGATGATACACAGAGGAGTTAGTTGGACGAATCACACAGGCATTCGGTGGATGAGACAAACAGGCATAAGATGGATGAGACATAGCTGCATTAGATGGATGAGACACAAAAGTGTTAGATGGTCGAAACACACAGGAGTTAGTTGGATGTGACACACAGGCGTTAGTTGGATAAGACACACAGCCATTAGTTGGATGAGACACAGAGGCCTTAGATGGATGAGACACACAGGCGTTAGTTGTATGAGACAAAAAGGCACAAATTAGATTTGACATACAGGCATGAGTTGGATGAGGCACACAGGCGTTAGTTGGATTAGACCAACAGACGTTAGATGGATGAGACACATGTGTAAGATGGATGAGACACACAGGCGTTAGATGAATGAGACACACAGGGGATAGGTGGATAAAACACAC
Source organism: Narcine bancroftii (assembly GCF_036971445.1). Taxonomy (NCBI): domain Eukaryota; kingdom Metazoa; phylum Chordata; class Chondrichthyes; order Torpediniformes; family Narcinidae; genus Narcine; species Narcine bancroftii. The sequence goes on from NW_027211967.1 coordinate 348,874, forward strand.
AGCCGTTAGTTGGATGAAACACACAGCCGTTAGTTGGATGAGAAACACAGCTGTTAGTTGGATGAGACACACGTGTTAGATGGATGAGACACACAGGCATTAGTTGATGCGACACACAAGCGTTAGATAGAAGTGACACTCAGGCGTAAGAAGGATGACCACACAGGTTTTCAATGGAAGACACACACAGGCGTTAATTGATGCGACACACAGTGTTTATTTAGATGTTACACACAAGGGTTAGTTGGACGAGACACACAGGCGTTCGGAGGATGAGACATACAGGCATAAGATGGATGAGACATAGCTGCCTTAGATGGATGAGATACAATGGCATGAGTTGGATGAGACACACAGGGGTGAGTTGTATGATACACCAGATGTTAGTTGGATGTTACACACAGCGCGTAGGTGGATGAAACACACAGGCTTTAGTTGCATGAGACACACAGGCCTTAGTTGGATGAGTCACACAGGCATTTGGTGTCTGAGACACAAAGGAATTGGGTGGATGAGACACACAGGGGTTAGGTAGATGAGACACACGGAATAGATGGATGTGACACACAAGCGTTAGACGGATGTGTCACACGGGCATTAGTTGGATAAGACACACAGGTGTTAGGAGATTGAGACACACAGGCAATAGATGGATGAGATACAAATGCCTTAGATGGATGAGTCACGCAGGCATTAGATGGATAAGTCACACAGGCATTAGATGGATGAGACACATAGGCATTAGATGTATGAGGCACACAGGTGTTAGTTGGATGAGACACACAAGCGATATATGGAAGAAATATACAGGGGTTAGATGGATGAGTCACAGAGGCGTGAAATGGATGAGAAACACAGGCTTTAGATGGATGAGACACACAGCCGTTAGTTGGATGAGACACTTAGGCAATAGATGGATGAGACACCAATGCCTTAGGTGATTGAGACACACAGCCGTTAGTTGGATGAGACACACAGGCGTTAGTTGGATGAGACCCACAGGCGTTATATGAATGAGACACACAGGCTTTAATTAGATGAGACACACACGTGTTAGTTCGATTTGACACACAGGCATTAGTTGGATGAGACACACAGCATTAGTTGGATTCGACACACAGGCGTTAGTTGGATGAGACACACAGGGGTGAGTTGTATGATACACCAGGTGTTAGTTGAATGTGACACACAGTGCATAGGTGGATGAAACACACATGTTTTAGTTGGATGAGACACACAGGCGTTAGTTGGATAAGGCACACAAGCGATAGGAGATTGAGACACACAGGCAATAGAGGGATGAGACACAAATGCCTTAGATGATTGAGACACGCATGTGTTAGATGGAGGAGACAAATAGGCGTTAGATGGGTGAGATGCACAGGCGTTAGTTAGATGAGACGCACACATGTTAGTTGGATATTGCACACAGGGGATAGGTGGATGAAACAAACAGATGTTAGTTGGATGAGACACAGATGCATTAGTTGGATCAGACACACAGCCGTTAGTTGGATGAGACACACAGGCGTTAGTTGGATGAGACCCACGGGCATTAGTTGGATGAGACACATATGTGTTAGTTGGATGAGACAGACAGGAATTTGGTGTGTGAGACACACAGACTTTGGGTGGACGAGACACACAGGGGTTAGGTAGATGAGACACACGGGATAGTTGGATGTGACACACAGGCGTTAGATGGATGAGTCACACAGGTGTTAGTTAAATGAGACACACAGGCTTTAATTAGATGAGACACACACGTGTTAGTTCGATTTGACACACAGGCGTTAGTTGGATGAGACACACAGCGTTAGTTGGATGAGACACACAGGCGTTAGTTGTATGAGACACACAGCCGTTAGTTGGATGAGACACACGGGGGTGAGTTGTATGATACACCAGGTGTTAGTTGGATGTGACACACAGCGCATAGGTGGATGAAACACACATGTTTTAGTTGGATGAGACACACAGGCGTTAGTTGGATAAGGCACACAAGCGATAGGAGATTGAGACACACAGGCAATAGAGGGATGAGACACAAATGCCTTAGATGATTGAGACACGCATGTGTTAGATGGAGGAGACAAATAGGCGTTAGATGGGTGAGATGCACAGGCGTTAGTTAGATGAGACGCACACATGTTAGTTGGATATTGCACACAGGGGATAGGTGGATGAAACAAACAGATGTTAGTTGGATGAGACACACATGCGTTAGTTGGATCAGACACACAGCCGTTAGTTGGATGAGACACACAGGCGTTAGTTGGATGAGACCCACGGGCATTAGTTGGATGAGACACATATGTGTTAGTTGGATGAGACAGACAGCCGTTAGTTTGATGACACACACTGGCATTAGATGGATGAGACACACATGTGTTAGTTGGATCAGACACACAGGCATTTGGTGTGTGAGACACACAGACATTGGGTGGATGAGACACACAGGGGTTAGGTAGATGAGACACACGGGATAGATGGATGTGATACACAGGCGATAGGTGGATGAAACACACAGCTGTTAGTTCGATGAGACACGCAGGCGTTAGTTGGATGAAACACACAGCCGTTAGTTGGATGAGACACACAGGCGTTAGTTAAATGAGACACACACGTGTTAGTTGGATGTGACACTCAGGGAGTAGGTTGATGAAACACACAGATGTTAGTTGGTTGAGACACACATGTGTTAGTTGGATGAGACACACAGCCGTTAGTTGGATGAGACACACAGGCATTAGTTGGATGAGACCCACAGGCGTTAGATGGATGAGACACACATGTTAGATGGATGAGACACACATGTGTTAGTTGGATCAGACACACAGGCATTTGGTGTGTGAGACACACAGACATTGGGTGGATGAGACACACAGGCTTTAATTAGAGGAGACACACACGTTTTAGTTGGATTTGACACACAGGCGATAGTTGGATGGACACACAGGGGATAGGTGGATGAAACAAACAGCCGTTAGTTGGATGAGACACACAGGCTTTAGTTAGATGAGGCGCACACGTGTTAGTTGGATGTGACACACACGTGTTAGTTGGATGTGACACACAGGGGATAGGTGGATGAAATAGACAGCCGTTAGTTGGATGAGACACACAGGTGTTAGTTGGATGAGACACTTAGGCAATAGATGGATGAGACACACATGTGTTAGATGGATGAGACGCACAGGCATTAGATGGATGAGACACCCAGGCTTTAGTTTGATGAGGCACACGTGTTAGTTGGATGTGACACACAGGGGATAGGTGGATGAAACAAACAGCCGCTAGTTGGATGAGACACACAGGCTTTAGTTAGATGAGGCGCACACGTGTTAGTTGGATGTGACACACACGTGTTAGTTGGATGTGACACACAGGGGATAGGTGGATGAAATAGACAGCCGTTAGTTGTATGAGACACACAGCCGTTAGTTGGATGAGACACACGGGGGTGAGTTGTATGATACACCAGGTGTTAGTTGGATGTGACACACAGCGCATAGGTGGATGAAACACACATGTTTTAGTTGGATGAGACACACAGGCGTTAGTTGGATAAGGCACACAAGCGATAGGAGATTGAGACACACAGGCAATAGAGGGATGAGACACAAATGCCTTAGATGATTGAGACACGCATGTGTTAGATGGAGGAGACAAATAGGCGTTAGATGGGTGAGATGCACAGGCGTTAGTTAGATGAGACGCACACATGTTAGTTGGATATTGCACACAGGGGATAGGTGGATGAAACAAACAGATGTTAGTTGGATGAGACACACATGCATTAGTTGGATCAGACACACAGCCGTTAGTTGGATGAGACACACAGGCGTTAGTTGGATGAGACCCACGGGCATTAGTTGGCTGAGACACATATGTGTTAGTTGGATGAGACAGACAGGAATTTGGTGTGTGAGACACACAGACTTTGGGTGGACGAGACACACAGGGGTTAGGTAGATGAGACACACGGGATAGTTGGATGTGACACACAGGCGTTAGATGGATGAGTCACACAGGTGTTAGTTAAATGAGACACACAGGCTTTAATTAGATGAGACACACACGTGTTAGTTCGATTTGACACACAGGCGTTAGTTGGATGAGACACACAGCGTTAGTTGGATGAGACACACAGGCGTTAGTTGTATGAGACACACAGCCGTTAGTTGGATGAGACACACGGGGGTGAGTTGTATGATACACCAGGTGTTAGTTGGATGTGAAACACAGCGCATAGGTGGATGAAACACACAGGGTTTAGTTGGATGAGACACACAGGCGTTAGTTGGATAAGGCACACAATCGTTAGGAGATTGAGACACACAGGCAATGGATGGATGAGACACAAATGCCTTAGTTGATTGAGACACACATGTGTTAGATGGATGAGACAAATAGGCGTTAGATGGGTGAGATGCACAGGCGTTAGTTAGATGAGACACACACATGTTAGTTGGATATTACACACAGGGGATAGATGGATGAAACAAACAGATGTTAGTTGGATGAGACACACATGCATTTGTTGGATCAGATACACAGCCGTTAGTTGGATGAGACACACAGGCGTTAGTTGGATGAGACCCACGGGCATTAGTTGGATGAGACACATATGTGTTAGTTGGATGAGACAGACAGGAATTTGGTGTGTGAGACACAAATGCCTTAGATGGATGAGGAACACGGGCGTTAGATGGATGAGTCACACAGGCGTTAAGTGCATGAGACACACAGGCGTTAGATGGATGACACACAATGGCATTAGTTGGATGAGGCACACAGGGGTGAGTTGTATGATACACCAGATGTTAGTTGGATGTGACACACAGCGCGTAGGTGGATGAAACACACAGGCTTTAGTTGCATGAGACACACAAGCCTTAGTTGGATGAGTCACACAGGTATTTGGTGTCTGAGACACCAAGGCATTGTGTGGATGAGACACACAGGGGTTAGTTGGGTGAAACAAACGGATGTTTGTTGGATCAGACACACATGCGCTAGTTGGATCAGACACACAGCCGTTAGTTGTATGAGACACACAGGCGTTAGATGGATGAGACACACATTTGTTAGGTGGATGAGACACACAGGCATTAGATGGTTGAGACACACAGGCTTTAGTTAGATGAGACACACATGTGTTAGTTGGATGTGACACACAGGGGATAGGTTGATGAAACACACAGCCGTTAGTTGGATGAGACACACAGGCGTTAGTTGGATGAGACACTCATGCAATAGATGGATGAGACACAAATTCATTAGATGGATGAGTCACGCAGGCATTAGATGGATGAGTCACACAGGCATTAGATGGATGAGACACATAGGCAGTAGATGTATGAGGCACACAGGTGTTAGTTGGATGTGACACACAAGCGTTATATGCATGAAATATACAGGTGTTAGATGGATGAGACAAATAGGCGTTAGATGGATGAGACACACAGGCGTTAGTTAGATGAGACACACACATGTTAGTTGGATGTTACACACAGGGGATAGGTGGATGAAACAAACAGATGTTAGTTGGATGAGACACACATGCGTTAGTTGGATCAGACACACAGCCGTTAGTTTGATGACACACACTGGCATTAGATGGATGAGACACACATGTGTTAGTTGGATCAGACACACAGGCATTTGGTGTGTGAGACACACAGACATTGGGTGGATGAGACACACAGGGGTTAGGTAGATGAGACACACGGGATAGATGGATGTGATACACAGGCGATAGGTGGATGAAACACACAGCTGTTAGTTCGATGAGACACGCAGGCATTAGTTGGATGAAACACACAGCCGTTAGTTGGATGAGACACACAGGCGTTAGTTAAATGAGACACACACGTGTTAGTTGGATGTGACACTCAGGGAGTAGGTTGATGAAACACACAGATGTTAGTTGGTTGAGACACACATGTGTTAGTTGGATGAGACACACAGCCGTTAGTTGGATGAGACACACAGGCATTAGTTGGATGAGACCCACAGGCGTTAGATGGATGAGACACACATGTTAGATGGATGAGACACACATGTGTTAGTTGGATCAGACACACAGGCATTTGGTGTGTGAGACACACAGACATTGGGTGGATGAGACACACAGGCTTTAATTAGAGGAGACACACACGTTTTAGTTGGATTTGACACACAGGCGATAGTTGGATGGACACACAGGGGATAGGTGGATGAAACAAACAGCCGTTAGTTGGATGAGACACACAGGCTTTAGTTAGATGAGGCGCACACGTGTTAGTTGGATGTGACACACACGTGTTAGTTGGATGTGACACACAGGGGATAGGTGGATGAAATAGACAGCCGTTAGTTGGATGAGACACACAGGTGTTAGTTGGATGAGACACTTAGGCAATAGATGGATGAGACACACATGTGTTAGATGGATGAGACGCACAGGCATTAGATGGATGAGACACCCAGGCTTTAGTTTGATGAGGCACACGTGTTAGTTGGATGTGACACACAGGGGATAGGTGGATGAAACAAACAGCCGCTAGTTGGATGAGACACACAGGCTTTAGTTAGATGAGGCGCACACGTGTTAGTTGGATGTGACACACACGTGTTAGTTGGATGTGACACACAGGGGATAGGTGGATGAAATAGACAGCCGTTAGTTGGATGAGACACACAGGTGTTAGTTGGATGAGACACTTAGGCAATAGATGGATGAGACACACATGTGTTAGATGGATGAGACGCACAGGCATTAGATGGATGAGACACCCAGGCTTTAGTTTGATGAGGCACACGTGTTAGTTGGATGTGACACACAGGGGATAGGTGGATGAAACACACAGCCGTTAGTTGGATGAGACACACAGGCTTTGGTTGGATGAGACACAGAGGTAATAGATGGATGAGACACAAATGCCTTAGATCACACATGTCAAACTCTGGCCCGCGGGCCAAATTTGGCCCGTGATATAATTATATTTGGCCCGCAAGATCATTTCAAAAATGTATTAGAGGTGGCCCGCCCTGCAGCGAGAGCTGATGCTGTTTTTTGGTAATGTCACCCCCACCATCCTCCCCGTTCATTGCACATCTTTCCCCACCCCCTAACTATCTCCTCCCCCCTACAACCACTCCCCTTAAAAGATGGCCAGAATATTCTCAAAAAGGAATCCAGAATGGTAAAGTTCCACAAACCTTCTGCTGGGAATCCTAACAACACCCGGGCATCAGATCCACGGGACGCAGAGGGAGCAAGATTGCTGCAGGTTGACTGTGCAAACTTTGAGAACGGGGAAAACAAAATTGTAATTCGAGAAGTCTGTCGATGTCATCAGCCGGCAAGCCAGTTGGAAGGCTCCCCGCACAACCAGTCACTTCTCCCACCTGTCGAGCGGTGCAGCGGATTGGCGAGCGCCTGTGATTTCCTGTCGGCGCGACGGACATGTCAGGCTGCACACGGCCCCCGCTGTTCCGCAAAGGCTGATCGGCAGTGTGCTGGGCCTGAGTGGGTGGGTAAGCAGGGATGGGCAGAGGGTGTAGGTGAGGAGTTATGGGCAGGGGAAGTTATGGAGGTGCGAGGGGCAGTTAGAGGGAGGGATGAGTAGAAGGAGGGGTGGATAGGGAAGAGGTAAAAGGGGAGTGGCAGGGCGAGTAGGGGAGGGGTGATTAGAGGGTGAGAGATGGGTAGAGGGAGGAACAGGTAGAGGGGATGAGACACACATGCGTCAGTAGAGGGGCGTGTATAGGATGGGGTGGGTAGAGGCAGAGCGAGTGGAGTGAGGGGTGAGTAGAGGTTGGGTGAAGGACTGGTCAGGTAGAGGGATGGTGGGTCGAGGGTGAGTAGAGGCCTAGAGCCTGAGGAGTGAGCAGGAAATGCTGAGTCCTGATGCAGTCCAAAATGGACACAGCCTGTGAATGCTGACTACATCTCCACAGGGACCAAATATGTTTCCCTCAGGTCAAGCAAAGGGTGAACTTGAGCTACCTACTCCTGACCTGTAACATTATCCTCCTAAAGTTATATCCTAAAGTTTAACATTACATATGTTGAAAGAAGAGAAAACATGCAGATAAATATTTAGTTCGGCCCTCGACTTAGTCCAAGTTTTTAATTTTGGCCCTCCGTGAATTTGAGTTTGACACCCCTGCCTTAGATGGATGAGTCACGCAGGCATTACATGGATGAGTCACACAGGCATTAGGTGGATGAGACACATAGGCAGTAGATGTATGAGGCACACAGTCGTTAGTTGGATGTGACACACATTCTTTAGTTGAATGAGATACACAGGTGTTAGCTGGATGAGACACACAGGCGTTAGTTGCATGAGACACACAGGCGTTAGATGGATGAGACACACATGTGTTAGATGGATGAGACACACAGGTGTTAGATGGATGAGACAAATAGGCGTTAGATGGGTGAGACACACAGGCGTTAGTTAGATGAGACACATACATGTTAGTTGGATGTTACACACAGGGGATAGGTGGATGAAACACACAGCCGTTATTTGGATGAGACACACAGGCGTTAGTTGGATGAGACTCACAGGCGTTAGATGGATGAGACACACAAGTGTTAAATGGATGAGACACACAGGCATTAGTTAGATGAGACACACGTGTTAGTTGGATGTGACACACAGGGGATAGATGGATGTGACACAGGCATTAGATGGATGAAACACACAGGCATTAGATGGATGATACACACAGGAGTTAGGTAGATGAGACACGGGATAGATGGATTTGACACACAGTTGTTAGATGGTTGAAACACACAGGTATTAGATGGATGAGACACAGGCGTGAGTTTGATTGGACACACAGACATTAGATAGAAGTGACATTCTTGCATAAGGAGGATGTGAAACACAGGTTTTAGATGGAAGAGACACACAGGCATTAGTTGATGCAACACACAGGGTTTAGTTAGATGATGCACACAGGGGCTAGTTGGATGAGACATACAGGGTTTAGATGGATGAGACATGCAGAGTTTAGGTGAATGAGACACCCAGGTGTTAGATGGAAGAGGGACACAGGCGTTAAATGGATGAGACATATAGGTGTTAAGTGGATGTGACACACAGGATTTAGATTGAGGAGACACACAAGGGTTAGATGGATGAGACACATAGGCATTAGATGGATGAGTCACACAGGCATTTGGTGTATGAGACACACAGGCATTGGGTGGATGAGACACACAGGGGTTAGGTAGATGAGACAAACGGGATAGATGGATGTGACACACAGGCGTTAGTTGGATGAGACACACAGGCCTTAGTTTGATGAGACACACAGGCCTTAGTTTGATGAGACACACAGGCGTTTGTTGGATGAGACACACAGGGGTTAGATGGATGAGACACAAGTGTTAGATGGAAGAAAAACACAGAGGTTAGTTTTATGAGACACAAAGGCGTTAGATTGAAGAGACAAACTGGCATTAGATGGATGAGACACACAGGTGTTAGATGGATGAGACACACAGGCGTTAGTTGGATGAGACACACAGGCGTTAGTTGGATGAGTCACACAGGTGTTAGATGGGGGTGGTGTGGCAAGATGGCGTAAGGAACAAACGTGCCTTCCAGTCCTCTCCTGACTCTAACTTATTGTTTTGTCTTTAAGTGCCTGTTAAAACTTTTTTTTAAAGTTTATAAATAGTATGAGGTGTTGAATTAATACCTAATGGTACATTTGTTAAAAAAAAGTAAAAGGAAACATCAACAGATTGTTAAAAAATTATATTTTCCGAAATTATCTGAGCCTGCTTGTTTACAAAAAGCCACGACTCAGCGTGAAATGGATCCAGGAAAAGAAGCGAAGAATTCGGCCTTGGAGCTCCGTTCTGATTCCATAAGTCTTTCTGAAGGCCGTTTTCAGCTGCCTTTAGAACAAAGGGCTGGCCGGATGCCAGTATTTCAAACAACGTCTACTGAGACTTTGACTGCTGAATTAGCTGGGGCGCCACCAGTTGGAGAGTTAAAGAGTTGTTATTTGACTGCTATACCACCAGTTATAACAGCTCTTCCAGATACTGACGTAACGAAGCTTTTAAAGGAGGTTTGGATCAAAGATAACCCTGATCATCAGCCTCCTGATACTTCTGGGGGGTCTGTGGCAGGGGCTCTTACACGGAGTCAAACTGCAAGAAAAGCTACTAAATTAAAAGAAGGGATAGAAGGTCCTCTGATTCCACAAGAACAGCAGGATCTCACCATTTCTGCATCTACTGATGTTGATATACTTTTCAAGAGTCTTGAACATAAGATATTTTCTTCAATGATGCATTTAGGCGATTCTATGAATAATCTTATGTCTAAGATTAATGCATTGGTGGATGTCAATACTCAACAGATGGCTGATTATGGAGCTTTTAAAGTCGAAACTATTGAAAGACTTGAGATGTGTGATCAAGGATTATCTGATGTACAAGATCAATTGCAAGATGTGAATAAAACAATTGAAACGCTACAGATTCAGAATAAAAATTTAGCAAAAAAGGTTGATTATTTGGAGAACCAATTCAGACGGAATAATGTGAAAATTGCCGGCTTGCCAGAAGGCATAGAAGGGCCAGATCCAAGAAAATTTTTCACTGAATGGATTCCACAAGTGTTGGGACAAGATAAGTTTCCTGAAGGTTTAATATTGGAACGGGCTCATAGAGCTTTGAGAAGGAGACCTTTTTCAGGACAGAATCCAAGACCTGTTCTGGTTCGCTGTTTAAATTACTGTGATAGAGAGACTATTTTACGTATGGCTATTAGAAATGCACAGCAAAACAGATCTCCTTTGATGGTTCAGAGTAATCGTGTTTTCTTCTATCCGGATTTGAGTCAGGAAATTATGTTTCAACGACGTGAATTTAATTCTGTGAAAGAATTATTATGGAAAAAAGGATATAAGGCAACATTTAGTTACCCTGCAGTACTGAAGATTTTTCAGGATGGATATCAACCAAAGTTCTTTGATAATCCTAAAGAAGCTATGGATTTTGCTCAGTCTTTACCAATTACACAATTCCAGGAACGACGTAGTCCACCACGGTCTCCAAAGAGGGCAGAGCTGCAAGAAGGGAATTTGATTTCTGGAAGAAATGGAAGAAATGGTGGTTGCAATAGCAAAGTTGATTAAAAAAAAATAAAAATAATTTTTTTTAAATTATTTTTGTTGAGAAGATTTTAAATAGTGATGGGAGTTGGGAGAGGGAACTGGGTGGGCACCAATTTCCAGAAGTCATCAGCTGCGTGTGAGTTATCTCACACCCAATATTTTGGGGGAGTTACCGCATTAGGCAGTTTAAACAGGAGGAGGTAATTGTGACCTCCGACCTGTTTTTTTTTTCTTTTTAATTTTTGGGTTAGGGAGTGAAGCTTTTTTTAAAATCTTTTTTAAATAATTAATTTTTTTTAATATATATAACTTTTTTTATTTTTTTTAATTTTTGGTTGTAATTTCAAAGGGGAATTAAGGTGTTTTTTTTTCTTTTTTTGGGGGGGTTTCTTTTTTTTCTTCTTTTTTTCCTTTTTTGTTTGTTTCTTGTTGTTGTGTTTTATTGAGTGTAAGAAATGTCTAAATTGAAGTTTGCTTCTCTTAATGTTCAGGGTTTAAATAATCCTATTAAGCGTAAGAAAGTACTTGCTTATTTAAAAAAATTAAAAGTTGATGTTGGTTTTTTACAGGAAACTCATTTAACAGATAAGGAACATTTGAAACTCAAACGTGAATGGGTTGGGCAAGTTTTTTATTCTTCGTTTAATTCTAAGGCAAAAGGTGTGGCAATTTTGGTACATAAGAATCTACCATTTCAGTTACAGAATGAAGAGAAAAATGGTGGAAGATTATTAAAATTAAATTGTACAATCTTTAATGAGGCATGGACTTTGCTTGATGTTTGTGCTCCTAATGTTGAGGATACAGCTTTTGTTGTGGATATGTCTTTATTACTTGGACAATCGAACTCTAATGTGATGTTGGGGGAGATTTGAATGTGGTGTTGGAGCCTTTATTGGATAAGTACCCAAGAGTAATTAAGAAGTCTAAGATGGCAATCCAAGTGATTAATATGATGGCAGATTTGAATTTAATTGATATTTGGTGAAGAGTTAATCCTACAGAGAAAGATTTTTCTTTTTATTCCTCGCGACATAATTCTTTTTCTAGAATTGATTATTTTTTAATATCAGCACATTTGCAGGATAGGGTTACATCTGTGGAGTATAAGGCTAGATTGGTCTCGGACCATTCATTATTATTATTAGAATATTTGAGTTCACAAGATGTTCAGAAAGCTTCAAGATGGAGAATTAATACTATGCTATTGCAAAAACCAGAATTTATTAGTTTTTTAAAACAGCAAATTGAAATTTTTATTGGTATTAACTGTAATTCTGTTTCTAGTCATTTTGTTTTATGGGATGCAATGAAAGCTTTTTTGCGATGCCAAATTATCAGTTATGCCTCTAAAGTAAAGAAGGAGAGAATTAAAGAGATTGAAGACTTAGAGGAAAAGATAACTGCTACTGAAAAATAATTTCAAAAACATGCTACCGAAACGCAAAAGAATCAGTTAACTAATTTAAAATTTAAATATAATGAATTACAAATATATCGGTTTGAATGTTTAATGAATTGAACTAAGCATAAGTTTTATGAATGGGGTGAGAAAGCTCATAAAGTTTTGTCATGGCAATTAAAAAAGGAACAATTATCTAGGATATTACCAGCGATTAGAAAGAAATCAGGTATTACTTTTAATCAAAAGGAGATTAATGAGGAATTTTGTAATTTCTATAAACAATTGTATACTTTGGAATGTAAAGATGTAACTGGAGACGCAATAGATTCTTTCTTGGAAAATATTAAATTGCCACAATTGAATCAAGAAGATAGACAAGAGTTAGATAAACCTTTTACAGAAGATGAAATAGAAAGGGCAATAAGAGACATGCCGAATGGAAAGGCACCTGGTGAAGATGGGTTTTCTATAGAGTTTTATAAACTTTTTTATGCTGATGTATCTTCTATTTATAAGGATGTATTACAACAAACTTACAATACTTTTCAATTACCTGAGTCTTGTTCTCATGCAATAATTACAGTTATACCAAAAAAAGATAAAGACCCTTTACAGGTTTCTTCTTATAGACCAATTTTGTTGTTAAATGTAGATTATAAAATTGTAGCTAAAGTTATGGCTAATAGATTAGCTCAATATCTGCCTAAAATTATACATGGTGATCAAACGGGATTTATAAAAAACAGGTATGCATCAGATAATATTTTACGGTTAATAACCTTGATAAATAAATCTAAATTTCAGTTGAATTATCCAATAGTGGTTTCATTGGATGCAGAAAAGGCTTTTGATAGAGTGGAATGGAAGTTTCTGTTCAAAGTACTTGAGAAATTTTGTTTTGGTTCTTCATTTATTGGGTTGATAAAGGCTTTATATAATAGCCCGAAGGCTAGAATTGCTGTTAATGGCCAAATTTCAGAATCTTTTAGTTTGACAAGATCTACTAGACAAGGATGTCCGTTGTCACCTGCTTTATTTGCTATAGTTATTGAACCTTTAGCACAATTAATACGTCAAAATGAAAATGCTAAAGGTATGAGAGTTCTGAATGAGGAATATAAGATTAATTTATTTGCTGATGATGTTTTATTATATTTGGTGGATCTGGATATTTCTTTACCTGCAATTCAAGAATGTTTAGAAATTTATGGCCAATTATCTGGTTACAAAGTAAATTGGGCTAAAAGTGAAATTTTACCAATTTGTAAAGGTGATTATTCAGTATATAAAAATATTACAAATTTGAAGTGGACTACACAAATTAAATATTTAGGAATTAATGTTAATACGGAATTTCAAGAATTATATTCAATTAATTATTTTCCTTTAATAAAAAGGATTAAATTAGATTTGATTAGGTGGAGGGATCTACCTTTGGGTTTACTAGGGAGGATTAATACCATAAAAATGAATATTTTTCCTAGAATCCAATATTTGTTTCAATCATTTCCTTATTTAAAAAAAAAAGTTTTTTTAAGGATTTATATAAAGCGATTAGAGAATTCTTATGGAAGGGAAAATTTCCGAGAGTAGCAATGAGAAAATTGATGTGGGATTTTCAATTTGGAGGTTTAAAATTACCGAATTTTCAGCATTATTATGAAGCAGATAAATTCAAATTTCTTAGTGCATTAATGAATATGGACGACCCACCTGGTTGGGTAAAGATAGAAATGGCAGTTATTTTAGAAAAATTTCCTCATGAGTTTTTGTTTCGATGGAATAAAAATTTATTATGAACTTATGATGTGCCAATATTGAAACATTTATTGAATTTATGGACAAGTAAACTTAAAAACTTGGGACTTAAAAATATATATTCTGGAAGATTGCCATTATATAATAATCAACTTGTTCCTTTTACAGTCTCCAATGCCACTTTGAAACAATGGGAAAAGAAGGGAATAAAAAAATTTTCTGATTGTTTTTCTGAGGGTTGTTTTTGTTCCTTTGACGAATTACAAAGGAAATATGGCATTAGTGCAAATTCTATATTTGTATATTATCAATTAAGATCTTTTATAAATCAGTTATGTGGTCGACATATGATTTTATTGCCTGAATCTAGTTTTGAAGAATATGTACTTTCAATACCAAAAAATGGATATATATCTGATTTGTATTGTATTTTACAAGAAATTGATAGTAAAAAAGACTGGGATAAAGATAAGTTGAAATGGGAAAAAGATTTAGGACATAAAATAGCTGAAGAAGCTTGGATGGAAATTTGTCAGAATAGTATTCGGAAATTAATTAATGCTAGACTAGCGATGATTAATTATAATTTTATTCATCAGCTATATTTAACGCCAGAGAAATTTAAAAAATTTGGTTTTAGTAAGTTGGATTCTTGTTTTCGATGTGATCAGATGGCCAATACTTTTTTGCATACTGTTTGGCTTTGTGATCGATTCCAACAGTTTTGGAAAGGTATTCAATCTGTTTTTAACAGTTTATATAATATCCATCTTGTATTAGATCCCGATATATTTTTATTAGGGAACATCAATCATTAATCGATTTAGGTTTAGAGGATTATCAGATTTCATTTATTTATTTAGCTTTAGTTGTGGCTAAGAAATGTATAGCATTTACTTGGGAAGATAGAAATATACTAACTTTAGATAAGTGGTATTTGGAAATGAAATTTTGTTTGATTATGGAAAGGATATCTTGTTCAATTCAGGATAAGATGTCTTTTGATAAGTTAAAGTGGACTCTGTTTGCTAAATATATGCATTTAAGTTTGATTTAAATATATGTTTAAGTGTGATATTTTAGTATTCACAATTTTTTTTGTTGTTGTTGTTAGAATTTTTTTAGGCTAAGTTTTATCTCTTTTTTTGGTAAGTGGGTATTTTTTTTTCATATATAATATTGTCAATTTTATTAAATCTTCACTCTTTATTTTGGGGGGAGGGTTGGACTAATTTTAAGTTAGACTATTAATATTGTGTTACAATTAACAGGGGGGGTTATTTTGTGTAGTTTTCTGATGTAATATTGTAATATGGGTCCTCTACCGGCATCACCTACGGCTCCTAGAATGCTTCCACCAGCGTTGCCTCCGCTCCATCCTCAACATTCATTGGAGCGCTTTCATCCCTAACGTCAAAGTACTCGAGATGGCAGAGGTCGACAGCATCGAGTCCACGCTGCTGAAGATCCAGCTGCGCTGGGTGGGTCACGTCACCAGAATGGAGGACCATCGCCTTCCCAAGATCGTGTTATATGGCGAGCTCTCCACTGGCCACCGTGACAGAGGTGCAGCAAAGAAAAGGTACAAGGACTGCCTAAAGAAATCTCTTGGTGCCTGCCACATTGACCACCGCCAGTGGGCTGATATCGCCTCAAACCGTGCATCTTGGCACCTCACAGTTTGGCGGGCAGCAACCTCCTTTGAAGAAGACCGCAGAGCCCACCTCACTGACAAAAGGCAAAGGAGGAAAAACCCAACACCCAACCCCAACCAACCAATTTTCCCCTGCAGCCGCTGCAACCGTGTCTGCCTGTCCCGCATCGGACTTGTCAGCCACAAACGAGCCTGCAGCTGACGTGGACTTTTACCCCCTCCATAAATCTTCGTCCGCGAAGCCAAGTCAAAGAGAAAGAGAAAGAAAGAAGATTGTAATCATACCTTTTTTAAAAAAAAATTCTATTTTATTTTAAATGTAATTCTTTATTGTATTCATATTATAAAAATTTTAAATAAAGTCTTTAAAAAACACAGGGGTTAGATGGATGAGACACACAGGCGTTAGTTGGATGAGACACACAGGCGTTAGTTGGATGAGACACACAGGTGTTAGTTTGATGAGACACACAGGCATTAGTTGGATGAGACACACAGGTGTTAGATGGATGAGACACACAGGCGTTAGTTGGATGAGTCACACAGGGGTTAGATGGATGAGACACACAAGCGTTAGTTTGATTGGACACACAAGCGTAAGATAGAAGTGACATTCAGGCGTAAGAAGGATGAGCACACAGGTTTTATATGGAAGACACACACAGGCGTTAGTTGATGCGACACACAAGCATTAGATAGAAGTGATACTCAGGCGTAAGAAGGATGAGCACACAGGTTTTATATGGAAGACACACACAGGCGTTAGTTGATGCGACACACAGGGTTTACTTAGATGATACACACAGGGGTTAGTTGGACGAGACACACAGGCATTCGGTGGATGAGACAAACAGGCATATGATGGATGAGACATAGCTGCCTTAGATGGTTGATACACACAAGTGTTAGATGGAAGAAACACACAGAGGTTAGTTGGATGAGACACTCAGCCGTTAGATGGATGAGACCCAAAGGTGTTAGATTGAAGAGACAAACTGGCATGAGATGGATGAGACGCACTCGCGTTAGTTTGATTGAACACACAGGCGTTAGATAGAAATGACACACAGGCGTAAGAAGGATGAGCACACAGGTTTTGGATGGAAGACACACACAGGCATTAGTTGATGTGACACACAGGGTTTAGTTAGATGATACACACAGGGGTTAGCTGGACGAGACACACAGGCGTTCGGTGGATAAGACACACAGGCATAAGATGGATGAGACATAGCTGCCTTAGATGGATGAGACACACAGGCGTTAGTTGGATGAGACACACAGGAGTTAGCTGGATGAGACATACAGGCGTTATTTGGATGAGACACAGAGGCGTTAATTGGATGAGAGACACAGGCATTAGTTTGATGAGACACAATGGCATTAGTTGGATGAGACACACAGTTGTTAGAATGATGAGACACACAGGCGTTAGTTGGATGAGTCACAGAGGAGTTAGATGGATGAGACACACAGGCGTTAGTTGGATGAGACACACTGGGGTTAGTTGGATGATACACACCAGGGTTTGTTGGATGAGACAAACAGGTGTTAGATGGATGAGACCCACAAGTGTTATATGGATGAAATATACAGGGGTTAGATGGAAGAGTCACACAGGCGTTAAATGGATGAGAAACACAAGGGTAATTTGGATGTGACACACAGGCATTAGTTGGAAGAGACACACAGGCGTTAGAAGGTTGAGAGTCACAGGGGTTAGGTGGATGTGACACACAGGGTATAGATTTTTTTTTTAAAGTGCACATTCCAGATTTTATTCAAGGTTATTTGTATACATTTTGACTTGACCATGTAGAAATTACAGCACTTTTTACACATAGTCCCCTCATTTCAGGGCACCATAATGTTTGGGACATTCAGCTTCACAGGTGTTTTTTTTTAAATTTTTTTTTCACACCATAAACCACATTAACCATGATACATACTTTTTCCTTTTCAAATATATACAGTGCCATTTTCTCCCCCCCACCTCCCTCCTCCCATCCCACCCTCCCTACCTCCCCCCTCCCCCCCGTCCATTTAAAGTACAAAATCTAGGATACATTAAAACAGTCAAACAATGTTGTCATTCAATAAAAATAAACAAGAAATTCCACTGAGTCAATTCTTTTCATTTCCTTCTCCTTTCGTTAATTTAGGTAGTGAATGTCCCCGGTAGGTTTTCTCTGTTGTGTTTCATGTAAGGCTCCCATATTTGTTCAAATATTTCAATATTATTTCTTAAACTATATGTTATTTTTTCTAATGGAATACATTTATTTATTTCTATATACCATTGTTGTATTTTCAAATTATCTTCCAATTTCCAGGTTGACATAATACATTTTTTTGCTACGGCTAGAGCTATCTTAACAAATTTTTTTGTGCACCATCCAAATCAATTCCAAAATCTTTGTTTTTTATGTTACTTAGGAGGAAGATCTCCGGATTCTTTGGTATATTGTTTTCTGTAATTTTATTTAATATTTGGTTTAGATCTTCCCAAACTTTTTCTACTTTCTCACATGTCCAGATTGCATGAATTGTTGTTCCCATTTCTTTTTTACATCGAAAACATCTATCAGATACTGTTGGGTCCCATTTATTTAACTTTTGAGGTGTAATGTATAGCCTGTGTATCCAGTTATATTGTATCATACGTAACCTCATATTTATTGTATTTCTCATCGTTCCAGAACATAACTTCTCCCGTTTCCTTTTTTATATTTATATTTAAATCTTGTTCCCATTTTTGTTTAGTTTTACCATTTGTTTCCTCATTCTCCTTTTCTTGCAGTTTAATATACATATTTGTTATAAATCTTTTGATTATCATTGTATCTGTAATCACATATTCAAAGTTACTTCCCTCTGGTAAACTCAGACTGCTTCCTAATTTGTCCTTCAAGTAGGATCTCAATTGGTAATATGCCAACACTGTATCTTGAGTTATATTGTATTTATCATTCATTTGTTCAAAGGATAATAATCTATTTCCTGAAAAACAATTTTCTATTCTTTTGATCCCTTTTTTCTCCCATTCTCTAAAGGAAAGGTTATCTATTGTAAAAGGGAGTAACTTACTTTGCATCAATATTAGTTTTGGTAATTGGTAATTTGTTTTATTCCTTTCTACATGAATCTTTTTTCAAATATTGAGTAGATGATGTAATACTGGAGAACTTCTATGTTGTACCAATTTTTCATCCCATTTATATAATATGTGTTCAGGTATCTTTTCCCCTATTTTATCTAATTCTAATCTAGTCCAATCTGGCTTTTCCCTTGTTTGATAAAAATCTGATAGGTATCTTAATTGTGCGGCTCTATAATAATTTTTAAAGTTTGGCAGTTGTAAGCCTCCTTGTTTATACCATTCTGTTAATTTATCTAGTGCTATCCTTGGTTTCCCCCCTTTCCATAAAAATTTCCTTATTATTTTCTTTAATTCCTTGAAGAATTTCTCTGTCAAATGTATTGGCAATGCCTGAAATAGGTATAATATCCTTGGGAAAATGTTCATTTTAATACAGTTTATCCTTCCTATTAGTGTTAGTGATAAATCTTTCCAATGCTCTAAATCGTCCTGTAATTTTTTTCATTAGTGGATAATAATTGAGTTCATATAGTTGGCCGAGATTTTTATTTATTTGTATACCTAGGTATCTTATTGCTTGCATTTGCCATCTGAATGGTGATTCCTTCTTAAATTTTGAGAAATCCGCATTATTCATAGGCATTGTTTCACTTTTATTTACATTAATCTTGTAACCCGACACTTCTCCATATTCCTTCAATTTCTTATATAATTCTTTTATTGATAGTTCTGGTTCTGTTAAGTATACTATAACATCATCCGCAAATAAACTGATTTTATATTCCTTGTCTTTTATTTTTATCCCTTTTATACTATTTTCTGTTCTTATCAATTCTGCTAGTGGTTCTATAGCTAACGCAAACAATAAGGGTGATAGTGGGCATCCCTGCCGTGTTGACCTGCTTAAGTTAAATTGCTTTGATATATATCCATTTACTGTCACTTTTGCCAATGGTCCCTTATATAATGCTTTAATCTAATTAATATACTTCTCTGGTAAACTGAATTTTTGCAATACTTTGAATAAATAATTCCATTCTACTCTGTCAAAGGCCTTCTCTGCGTCTAAAGCAACTACTACTGTTGGCGCTTTACTCCCTTCTACTGCATGAATTAAGTTAATAAATTTACAGATATTATCTGTTGTGTGTCTTTTTTTAATAAATCCAGTTTGGTCTAGATTTACCATTTTCGGTACATACTCTGCTAATCGGTTTGCTAATAGTTTAGCTATTATCTTATAATCTGTGTTAAGTAAAGATATTGGTCTATATGACGCTGGTGCGAGTGGATCTTTCCCTTGCTTTAGTATTACTGTAATTATTGCTGTTTTACATGAATCTGGTAAGCTTTGTGTTTTATCAATCTGGTTGATTACTTCCAGGAGGGGAGGAATTAATAAATCTTTAAATGTTTTATAGAATTCTATTGGGAATCCATCCTCTCCTGGTGTTTTATTATTTGGTAATTTTTTTATTATCTCTTGTATTTCTACTATTTCAAATGGTTCTGTTAATTTATTTTGTTCCTCTATTTGTAGTTTTGGTAGTTCAATTTTAGTTAGAAATTCATCTATTTTCCCTTCTTTCCCTTCGTTTTCAGTTTGGTATAATTGTTCATAGAATTCTCTAAAGTTTTCCTTGATCTCCTTTGGATTATATGTGATTTGTTTGTCTTTTTTCCTTGATGCCAATACCATTTTCTTAGCTTGTTCTGTCTTAAGCTGCCATGCTAGAATTTTGTGCGTTTTTTCCCCTAGTTCATAATATTTCTGTTTTGTCTTCATTATATTCTTCTCTACCTTATATGTTTGTAGTGTTTCATATTTTATTTTTTTATCCGCCAATTCTCTTCTTTTAGTTGTATCTTCCTTCATTGCTAATTCTTTTTCTATATTTACTATTTCCCTTTCCAACTGCTCTGTTTCCTGATTATAGTCCTTCTTCAACTTGGTTACATAACTTATTATTTGCCCTCTAATGAACGCTTTCATTGCATCCCATAGTATAAACTTATCTTTCACTGATTCCGTATTTATTTCAAAATACATTTTAATTTGTCTTTCAATGAATTCTCTAAAATCCTGCCTTTTGAGTAACATGGAGTTTAATCTCCATCTATACATTCTTGGAGGGATGTCCTCTAACTTTATTGTCAATATTAAGGGTGAATGGTCCAATAATATTCTAGCTTTATATTCTGTTTTTCTTACTCTATCTTGCATACGAGCTGATAACAAAAATAAGTCTATTCTTGAGTATGTTTTATGTCTAGCCGAGTAATATGAATATTCCTTTTCATTTGGGTGTTGTTTCCTCCATATATCCAAAAGTTGCATTTCTTCCATCAATTTAATTATAAATTTGGTTACTTTGTTCTTTCTGTTAATTTTTTTTCCCAGTTTTGTCCATATTTGAATCCAAATTCAGGTTGAAATCCACTCCTATTAATATGTTCCCTTGCGTATCTGCTATCTTCAAAAAAATATCTTGCATAAACTTTTGATCTTCTTCGTTAGGTGAATATACATTGAGTAGATTCCAAAACTCCGAATATATCTGACATTTTATCATTACATATCTCCCTGCTGGATCTATTATTTCCTCTTCTATTTTAATTGGCACATTTTTACTAATTAATATAGCTACTCCTCTTGCTTTTGAATTATATGACGCTGCTGTTACGTGTCCTACCCAATCTCTCTTTAATTTCTTGTGCTCCAATTCAGTTAAATGTGTTTCTTGCACAAATGCTATATCAATTTTTTCTTTTTTCAGTAAATTTAGCAGTTTCTTCCTTTTAATTTGGTTATGTATTCCGTTAATATTTAAAGTCATATAGTTCAGCGTAGCCATTTTATACTTTGTTTATCTTCCCTTTCCATTTCTCTATCATTACCTTTCCTTCTTATCCATTTCTGCTTTCTTGTTTTGAACACTTTATAAGACATTTCTAAAACATCAAACATTTTCCTTATTCTCCTATTTAAAACTTCTTTAACCCCATTCTCCCCTCCCCCTCCTGAGTTGTCCTTTATCCCTTATCGGACAACCACATCTCCCCTCTCCATTTGGATTTGCGAATTCACTCGCAAACGTCAGCTGATTTTGCAGTGACCGTAACTCCTCCCCACCCATCCCCCCCCCCAGAAAAGATTTCAATTTTCATATGTAACAAAGGTCACTCTTTTAATTCCCTCCTTATTCCCTCTATTCCATTTCTCTCCCTTATTAATTCTTGTCTATACTCTATATATTTTCCTCTAAATACGGAAACATTCATGTATGCACACTATATATATACACACACATATACCCCTTTATTTGGATGAAATATACAGGAGTTAGATGGATGTGTCACACAGGCATTAGATGGATGAAACACACAGGCATTAGATGCATGAGGCACACAGGCATTAGGAGATTGATACACACAGGCATTAGGTGGATGAGACACAAATGCCTTAGATGGATGAGGCACACAGGCGTAAGTTGGATGAGACACACAGGCGTTAGGTGGATGAGACACACAAGCGTTATATGGATGAAATATACAGGGGTTAGATGGATGTGACACACAGGCATTCGTTCGATGTGACGCACAGGCATTAGATGTATGAGGCACACAGGTGTTAAGTGGATGAGATATGCAGGGGTTAGATGGATGAGTCACGGAGGCATTAAATGGATGAGGCACACAGGTGTTAGGTGGATGAGACACACAAGCATTATATGGATGAAATATACAGGGGTTAGATGGATGTGACCACAGGCGTTAAATAGATTATAGATACGGGCGTTTGTTGGAAGAGACACACAGGCGTTAGCGTTAGAAGGTTGACACTCACAAGGGTGAGGTTGATGTGACACACAGGGTATAGATTGATGAGATATACAGGGTTTAGTTGGATGAGACATGCAGAGGTTAGGTGAATGAGACACACAGGCATTAGAGGGAAGAGACACACGGGCGTTAAGTGGATGAGACATACAGGTGTTAAGTGGATATGACATACAGGATTTATATTAACGAGTCACACAGGGGTTAGATGGATGAGTCACACAGGGGTTAGATGGATGAGACACACAAGCCTTAGATGGATGAGACACACAGGGGTTAGTTGGATGATACCCACAGGAGTTTGTTGGATGAGACAAACAGGTGTTAGATGGATGAGACCCACAAGTGTTATATGGATGAAATATACAGGGGTTAGATGGAAGATGCACACAGGCGTTAAATGGATGAGAAACACAAGCGTAATTTGGATGTGACACACAGGCGTTAGTTGGAAGAGACACACAGGCGTTAGAAGGTTGAGAGTCACAGGGGTTAGGTGGATGTGACACAAAGGGTATAGATTGATGAGACATTCAAGGTTTAGATGGATGAGACATGCAGAGATTAAGTGAATGAGACACAGGTGTTAGATGGAAGAGGGACACAGGCATTAAATGGATGAGACATACAGGTGTTAAGTGGATGTAACACACAGGATTTAGATTAATGAGTCACACAGGGGTTAGATGGATGAGACACCCAGGCATTAGATGGATGAGACACACAGGGGTTAGTTGGATGAGACAAATAGGTGTTAGATGAACGAGACCCACAAGTGTTATATGGATGAAATATACAGGGTTTAGATGGAAGAGTCACACAGGCATTAAATGGATGAGAAACACAAGCGTAATTTGGATGTGACACACAGGCGTTAGTTGGAAGAGACACATAGGCGTTAGAAGGTTGAGAGTCACAGGGGTTAGGTGGATGTGACACACAGGGTATAGATTGATGAGACATTCAAGGTTTAGATGGATGACACATGCAAAGATTAAGTGAATGAGACACACAGGTGTTAGGTGGAAGAGGGACACAGGCGTTAAATGGATGAGACACACAGGCATTAGATGGATGAGACACACAGGGGTTAGTTGGATGATATACACACAAGGGTTTGTTGGATGAGACAAACAGGTGTTAGATGGATGAGACCCACAAGTGTAATATGGATGAAATATACAGGGTTTAGATGGAAGAGTCACACAGGCGTTAAATGGATGAGAAACACAAGCGTAATTTGGATGTGACACACAGGCGTTAGAAGGTTGAGAGTCACAGGGGTTAGGTGGATGTGACACACAGGGTATAGATTGATGAGACATTCAAGGTTTAGATGGATGAGACATGCAAAGATTAAGTGAATGAGACACACAGGTGTTAGATGGAAGAGGGACACAGGCGTTAAATGGATGAGACATACAGGTGATTGATTGGACACACAAGCATTAGATAGAAGTGACACTCAGGTGTAAGAAGGATGAGCACACAGGTTTTATATGGAAGACACACACAGGCATTAGTTGATGCGACACACAGGGTTTACTTAGATGATACTCACAGGGGTTAGTTGGACGAGACACACAGGCCTTCGGTGGATGAGACAAACAGGCATAAGATGGATGAGACATAGCTGCCTTAGATGGATGAGACACACAAGTGTTAGATGGAAGAAACACACAGAGGTTAGTTGGATGAGACACCCAGCCGTTAGCTGGATGAGACACAAAGGCGTTAGATTGAAGAGACAAACTGCCATTAGATGGATGACACACCAGGCGTTAGATGGATGAGACACACAGGGGTTAATTGAATGATACCCACAGGCGTTAAATAGATTATAGATACAGGCGTTTGTTGGAAGAGACACACAGGCGTTAGAAGGTTGACACTCACAAGGGTGAGGTTGATGTGACACACAGGGTATAGATTGATGAGATATACAGGGTTTAGTTGGATGAGACATGCAGAGGTTAGGTGAATGAAACACACAGGCGTTAGATGGAAGAGACACACGGGCGTTAAGTGGATGAGACATACATGTGTTAAGTGGATGTAACACACAGGATTTAGATTAACGAGTCACACAGGGGTTAGATGGATGAGACACACACGCATTAGTTTGATTGGACACATAGACATTAGATAGAAGTGACATTCAGGCATAAAGAGGATGTGAAACACAGGTTTTAGATGGAAGAGACATACAGGCATTAGTTGATGCGACACACAGGGTTTAGTTAGATAATGCACACAGGGGAAAGTTGGATGTGTCACACAGGCGTTCGGTCGATGAGACACACAGGCATAAGATGGATGAGACATAGCTGCCTTAGATGGATGAGACACAAGTGTTAGATGGAAGAAAAACACAGAGGTTAGTTGGATGAGACACAAAGGCAATAGATTGAAGACACACACATACGTTAGATGGATGAGACACACAGGTGTTAGATGGATGAGACACACAGGTGTTAGTTGGATGTGACACACAGGCATTACCTGGATAAGACACACAGATGGATATGACAGATAGTAGTTATTAGGATAGATTCACCGGCATGAGATGGATGAGACACACAGGCATTTGGTGGATGAAACACACAGGCATTACTTGGATGTGACGCACAGGCATTACATGTATGAGGAACACATGTGTGAGATATGGATGAGATACACAAGCGTTATATGGATGAAATATACAGGGGTTAGATGGATGAGTCACACGGGCATTAAATGGATGAGAAACACAAGCGTAATTTGGATGTGACACATAGGCGTTAGTTGGAAGTGAAACATAGGCGTTAGGAGATGGAGACTCACAGGTGTTTGGTGGATGTGACACACAGTGTACAGATTGATGAGACATACAGGGTTTAGATGGATGAGACATGCAGAGTTTAGGTGAATGAGACACACAGGTGTTAGATGGAAGAGGGACACGGGCGTTAAGTGGATGAGACATACAGGTATTAAGTGGATGTGACACACAGGATTTAGATTGAGGAGACACACAAGGGTTAGATGGATGAGACACTGAGGTGTTAAATGGATGAGTCACACAGGGGTTAGATGGATTAGACACACAGACATTAGATGGATGAGTCACACTGGCATTTGGTGTATGAGACACACAGGCATTGGGTGGATGAGAGACAGGGTTTAGGTAGATGAGACAAACGGGATAGATGGATGTGACACACAGGCATTAGATGGATGAAACACACTGGCATTAGATGGATGAGACACACAGGCATTGGTTTCATTGAACACACAGGCGTTAGATAGAAGTGACATTCAGGCGTAAGAAGGATGAGCACTCAGGTTTTGGATGGAAGACACACACAGGCGTTAGTTGATGTGACACACAGGGTTTACTTCGATGATACACACCGGGGTTAGTTGGACGAGAAACACAGGCATTCGGTGGATGAGACACACAGGCATAAGATGGATGAGACACACAGGCGTTAGTTGATTGAGACACACAGGCGTTAGTTGGATGAGACACACAGGGGTTAGATGGATGAGACACACAGGCGTTAGTTGGATGAGACACACAGGCATTCATTGGATGAGACACACAGGTGTTAGATGGATGAGACACACAGGCGTTAGTTGGATGAGTCACACAGGGGTTAGATGGATGAGAAACACAGGCGTTAGTTTGATTGGACACACAAGCGTTAGATAGATGTAACACTCAGGCGTAGGAAGGATGAGCACACAGGTTTTATATGGAAGACACACACAGGCGTTAGTTGATGCGACACACAAGCATTAGATAGAAGTGATACTCAGGCGCAAGAAGGATGAGCACACAGGTTTTATATGGAAGACACACACAGGCGTTAGTTGATGCGACACACAGGGTTTACTTAGATGATACACACAGGGGTTAGTTGGACGAGACACACAGGTGTTCGGTGGATGAGACAAACAGGCATAAGATGGATGAGACATAGCTGCCTTAGATGGATGAGACACACAAGTGTTAGATGGAAGAAACACACAGAGGTTAGTTGGATGAGCAACCAGCCATTAGCTGGTTGAGACACAAAGGTGTTAGATTGAAGAGACAAACTGGCATTAGATGGATGAGACATACAGGCGTTAGTTTGATTGAACACACAGGCGTTAGATAGAAATGACTCTCAGGCATAAGAAGGATGAGCACACAGGTTTGGGATGGAAGACACACACAGGCATTAGTTGATGTGACACACAGGGTTTAGTTAGATGATACACACAGGGGTTAGTTGGACGAGACACACAGGCGTTCGGTGGATGAGACAAACAGGCATAAGATGGATGAGACATGGCTGCCTTAGATGGATGAAACACACAAGTGTTAGAGGAAGAAACACACAGAGGTTAGTTCGATGAGACACCCAGCCGTTAGATGGATGAGACACAAAGGTGTTAGATTGAAGAGACAAACTGGCATTAGATGGATGAGACACACAGGCGTTAGTTGGATGAGACACACAAGAGTTAGTTGGATGAGACATACAGGCGTTATTTGGATGACACACACAGGCGTTAATTGGATGAGACACACAGGCATTAGTTTGATGAGACACAATGGCATTAGTTGGATGAGACACACAGGTGTTAGATGGATGAAACACACAGGCGTTATTTGGATGAGTCACACAGGGGTTAGATGGATGAGACACACAGGCCTTAGTTTGATGAGACACACAGGCCTTAGTTTGATGAGACACACGGGCGTTAGTTGGATGAGACACACAGGTGTTAGATGGATGAGACACACAGGCGTTAATTTGATTGGACACACAAGTGTTAGATAGAAGTGACACTCAGGCGTAAGAAGGATGAGCACACAGGTTTTGGATGGAAGACACACACAGGCATTAGTTGATGCGACACACAAGCGTTAGATGGAAGAGACACTCATGTGTAAGAAGGATGAGCACACAGGTTCTATATGGAAGACACACACAGGCGTTAGTTGATGTGACACACAGGATTTACTTAGATGATACACACTGGGGTTAGTTGGACAAGACACACAGGCGTTGGGTGGATGAGACAAACAGGCATAAGATGGATGAGACATAGCTGCCTTAGATGGATGAGACACACAAGTGTTAGATGGAAGAAACACACAGAGGTTAGTTGGATGAGACACCCAGTCGTTAGCTGGATGAGACACAAAGGTGTTAGATTGAAGAGACAAACTGCCATTAGTTGGATGACACACCAGGCGTTAGATGGATGAGACACACAGGGGTTAATTGAATGATACCCACAGGGGTTAGTTGGATGAGACACAAAGGCATAAGTTAGATTTGACACACATGCATGAGTTGGAAGTGACAGACAGGCTTCGGGAGGATGAGACACACAGGGGATGGGTGGATGAGACACACAGGTGAAATATACAGGGGTTAGATGGATGAGTCATACAGGCATTAGATGGATGAAACACACAGGCATTAGATGTATGAGGCAAACAGGTGTTAGATGAATGATACACACAGCCGTTAGATCGATGAGACACACATGTGTTAGATGGATGAAATATACAGGGGTTAGATGGATGAATCACACAGGTGTTAAATGGTTGAGAAACACAAGCGTAATTTGGATGTGACACACAGGCGTTAGTTGGAAGAGACACACAGGCGTTAGAAGGTTGAGAGTCACAGGGGTTAGGTGGATGTGACACACAGGCGTTAGTTGGAAGAGACACACAGGCGTTAGAAGATTGAGAGTCACAGGGGTTAGGTGGATGTGACACACAGGGTATAGATTGATGAGACATACAATGTTTAGATGGATGAGACATGCAGAGATTAGGTGAATGAGATACACAGGTGTTAAATGGAAGAGGGACACAGGCATTAAGTGGATTAGACATTCAGGTGTTAAGTGGATGTGACACACAGTATTTAGATCGAGGAGACACACAAGTTAGATGGATGAGACACTGAGGTCTTTAATGGATGAGTCACACAGGGGTTTGATGGATAAGACACACAGGCATTAGATGGATGAGTCACACAGGCATTTGGTGTATGAGACACACAGGCCTTAGTTTGATGAGACACACAGGCGTTAGTTGGATGAGACACACAGGTGTTAGATGGATGAGACACACAGACGTTAGTTGGATTAGTCACACAGGGGTTAGATGGATGAGACACACAGGCGTTAGTTTGATTGGACACACAAGCGTTAGATGGAAGTGACACTCAGGTGTAAGAAGGATGAGCACACAGGTTTTATATGGAAGACACACACAGGTGTTAGTTGATGCGACACACAAGCGTTAGATAGAAGTGTCACTCAGGCGTAAGAAGGATGAGCACACAGGTTTTATATGGAAGACACACACAGGCGTTAATTGATGCGATACACAGGGTTTATTTAGATGTTACACACAAGGGTTAGTTGGATGAGACACATAGGCGTTCGGTGGATGAGACGCACAGGCATAAGATGGATGAGACTTAGCTGCCTTAGATGGATGAGACACACAAGTGTTAGATGGAAGAAACACACAGAGGTTAGTTGGATGAGACACCCAGCCGTTAGATGGATGAGACACAAAGGCGTTAGATGGATGAAACACACTGGCATTAGATGGATGAGACACATTGGCGTTAGTTTGATTGAACACACAGGCATTAGATAGAAGTGACACTCAGGTGTAAGAAGGATGAGCACAAAGGTTTTGGATGGAAGACACACACAGGCATTAGTTGATGCGACACACAGGGTTTAGATGATACACACAGGGGTTAGTTGGATGAGACACACAGGCGTTCGGTGGATGAGACGCACAGGGGTTAATTGAATGATACCCACAGGGGTTAGTTGGATGAGACACAAAGGCATAAGTTAGATTTGACACACATGCATGAGTTGGAAGTGACAGACAGGCTTCGGGAGGATGAGACACACAGGGGTTAGTTGGATGAGAAACACAGGCGTTCAGTGGATGAGACGCACAGGCATAAGATGGATGAGACATAGCTGCCTTCGATGGATGAGACACACAAATGTTAGATGGATGAGACACACAGGGGTTAATTGGATGAGACACACAAGGGTTAGTTGGATGAGACAAAAAGACATAAGTTAGATTTGACACACAGGCATGAGTTGGAAGTGACAGACAGGCTTTGGGAGGGTGAGACACACAGGGGATTGGTAGATGAAACACACATATATTAGATGGATAAGACACACAGGCATTCGGAGATTGAGACACACAGGCATTAGATGTATGAGACACAAATGCCTTAGATGGATGAGACACACAGGCATTTGTTGGATGTAACACACAGGCGTTAGGAGATTGAGACACACAGATATTAGGTGGATGAGACACAAATGCCTTAGATGGATGAGGCATACAGGCGTTAGTTCGACGTGATGCACAGGCATTAGATGTATGAGGCACACAGGTGTTAGATGAGACACACAAGCGTTTATGCGTGAAATATACAGGGGTTAGATGGATGAGTCACACAGGGATTAGTTGGATGAGTCACACAGGTATTAGATGGATGAGACACACAGGCATTAGATGTATGAGGCAGGCAGGTGTTAGATGGATGAGACACACAAACATATGGATGAAATATACAGTGGTTAGATGGATGTGTCCTTTCCTTTCCTTTGGCTTGGATTCGTGGACGAAGTTTTATGGGGGGGCAATGTCCACGTCAGCTGCAGTCTCGTTTGTGGCTGACAAGTCCGATGCGGAACAGGCAGACATGGTTGCAGCGGTTGCAAGGGAAAATTGGTTGGTTGGGGTTGGGTGTTGGGTTTTTCCTCCTTTGTCTTTTGTCAGTGTGGTGGGCTCTGCGGTCTTCTTCAAAAGAGGTTGCTGCCCGCTGAACTGTGAGGCGCCAAGATGCACGGTTTGAGGCAATACCAGCCCACTGGCGGTGGTCAATGTGGCAGGCACCAAGAGATTTCTTTAGGCAGTCCTTGTACCTATTCTTTGGTGCACCTCTGTCTCGGTGGCCAGTGGAGAGCTCGCCATGTAACATGATCTTAGGAAGGCGATGCACCTCATGGATGAGAAATACAAGCGTAATTTGGTTGTTAGACACAGGTGTTAGATAGATTATACACACAGGCATTAGTTGGAAGAGACACACAGGCGTTAGAAGGTTGAGACTCACAGGGGTTAGGTGGATGTGACACACAAGGGTTAGTTGGATGAGACTCACATAATTTTGGTGGATGAGACACACAGGGTTTAAATGGATGAAACACACAGGCGTTACATGGATGTGACACACATGCTTTAGATGGATGTGTTACACGGGCGTTAATTGGATAAGACACACAGGCGTTAGGAGTTTGAGACAAAAAGGCATTAGGTGGATGAGACACACAGTGGTTAGTCGGATGATAAACACAAGGGTTTGTTGGATGAGACACATGGTGGTTAGATGGATGTAATACACAGACATTAGATGGATGAGACATTCAGGCATTAGATGGATAATCCACACCGGCGTTAGATGAATGATACATGCAGGCATTAGTTGGAAGACCCACACAGGGGTTAGTGGAGGATACACACAGGTATTAGTTGGATGAGACACACAGGCATTAGATGTATGAGACACACAGGCATTAGTTGGATGAGTCACACAGGCGTTTGATATATGTGACACACAGGGGTTAGTTGAATGAGACACAAAGGGGTGAGTTGGATTATACACACAGGCATTAGATGAATTATACACACAGGCGTTAGTTGGAAGTGACACACAGGGGTTAAATGTATGATACCCACAGGATTTAGTTGGATGAGACACACAGACGTTAGATGGATAATACACACAGATGGATATGACAAACAGGTGTTATGAGAATGTGATTCAAAGGTGTTAGATGTATGAGACACACAGGCATTAGATGGATGAGACACACAGGCGTAAGTTTGATGAGATGGATGTTACACACAGGGGTTAGTTGCTTGATACACAAAGGCCTTAAATGGATGAGACACACAGGGGTTAGGTGGATGAGACACACAGGTGTTAGGTGGATGAGACACACAGGCATTAGATGGATGAGACACACAGGGGTAAGATGGAATAGACACACATGGGTTAGATGGCAGAGACACAGGGTTGAGATGGATAAGAGACTCAGGTGTTAGATGTATGTGACACACAGGGGTGATGGAATAGACACACATGGGTTAGATGGAAGAGACACAGGTTTGAGATGGATCAGAGACTCTGGCATTAGTTGGATGAGACCCACATTGTTTAGATGGATGAGACACACAGGCATTAGATAGATGTCACACACAGGGTTTAGATGGATGAGACGCAAAGTCGTTAGATAGATGAGTCACGCAGGGGTTAGATGGATGAGTCACATCGGCGTTAGATGGATGAGACTCTCCAGCGTAATTTGGATTTGGCGCACAGGTGTTAGTTGGGTGAGACACACAAGCATTAGATGGAAGAGACACAGGGTTTATTTGAATAAGACTTACAGGGTTTAGGTAGATGAGACACACAGGCGTTAGGTGGATGAGACACACAGTCATTAGATGGAAGAGACATACAGAGGTTAGTTGGATGAGACTCACAAGGTTTAGGTGGATGACACGCACAGGGTTTAGTTGGATGAGACACAGAGGTGTTATTAGCTGGATGAGAAACACAGTGGTTTGATGGATGAGACACACAGGGTTTAGATTTATGAGACACACAGGGTTTAGTTGGATGTGATACACAGGCATTAGATGGATGAGACCCACAGGCATTTGATGGGAGAGACACACAGGCGTTAGGTGGACGAGACCAGAGGCCTTAGATGGATGAGACACCAGGCGTTAGATGGATGAGACACACAGGCGTTAGGTGGATGAGACACACGAGGGTTAGAAGTAAGAGACACAAGGTTGAGATGGATGAGAGACTCAGGCGTTAGATGGATGTGACACAAAGGGGTTAGATGGAAGAGACACACAGGCATTAGTTGAATGAGTCACACAGGGGTTAGTTGGATGATACACACAGGGGCTAGATGGATGATCCACACCGGCATAAGGTGGATGATACATGCAGCTGTTAGTTGGAAGAGACACACAGACATTAGTTGGATCGAACACACAAGCGTTAGATGTACGAGACACACATGCGTTAGGTGGATGTGATACACAGGCGTTAGGTGGATGAGACATACAGAAATTAGATGGATGATACATGCAGGCGTTAGTTGGATGATACACACATGCGTTAGTTGGATGAGACACACGTGTTAGGTGAATGAGACACACAGGGTTTAAATGGATGAGACACATAGGTGTTAGAAGGATGAGACACACAGGCAATAGTTGGATGTGACATACAGGCATTTGATGGTTGAGACACAGAGGCGTTAGATGGATGAGACACATAGGCGTTAAATGGATGAGACACAGAGGCCTTAGATGTATGAGACACAGATGGGTTAGTTGGATGAGACACAGAGGCCTTAAATGGATGAGACACACAGGGGTTCCATGGATGAGACACACCGGGTTAGATGGATGAGACCCACTGGGCTTAGATGGATGAGACACACAGGCGTTGGGTGGATGATACACACAGAGGTTAGGTGGAATGGAGACACAGGGCTTAGATGGATTAGACACATTGGGGTAAGTTGGATGAGACACACAGGCATGAGTTGGATGTGAAACACATGCATTAGATGGATGAAACACACAGGGGTTTGTTTGATTGGACACACAGGCGTTCGATGCATGGAGAGTTTGTAAACTGGATTCGAAATTGGCTGTGTGGGAGAAAACAGAGGGTGGTAGTGGACTGGAGATCTGTGACGAGTTGGGGGCCTCAGGGATCGGTGCTCCGATCATTGTTGTTTGTCGTCTATTTCAGTTATCTGGATAATAATGTGGTAAATGGGTTCAGCACGTTTGCTGACGGTACAAAATTTGGAGGCGTTGTGGAGCAAGGAAGATTTTCGAAGTTAGCGGAGGGTCTGGACCAACTTGGAGAATGGGCAATAAAAAATGGGAAATGGAGTTTAATGCAGAGAAGTGTCAGGTGCTGCAGTTTGGAAGGGCAAACCAAGGTAGGACATACACAGTGAATGGTTGGGCCTGAGGAGTGTGGAGGGTCAGAGGGATCTCGGACTACAGAGACATTATTCCCTGAAAGTGGCATCACATGTGTTCAGAGTTGTGAAGAGAGCTTTTGATATCTTGGCTTTTATAAATCAAAGTATTGGGTATAGGAGTTGGCATTTTATGTTGAAGTTGTTTAAGACATTAATTTGTGAGGCCAAATTTGGAATATTTTGTCCAGTTCTGGTCACCTAACTGTCAGTAAGATTGAAAGATTTACTAGGATGTTGCCTGGACTTCAGGAACCGAGTTACCAGGAAAGATTAAACAGTTTATGACTATTCCTTGGAGCCAAGAATGAGGTGAGATTTGATCAGGTTTTCAAGATTATGAGAGGTACAGACAGAGTGGATCGAGTAGGGCTTTTTCCACTTAGATTGGGGAGATCAATATGAGAGGCCATAGTTTTAAGCTGAAGGGTGAAATGTTTAGGGGGAAAGTTCATTCAGAGAGTGATGGGTGTGTGGGACGAGCTGCCATCTGATGTGGTGAATGTGGGCTCAAGTGTGTGTTTTAAATTGGATAGAAACATGGATGGGAGAGGCCTGAAGGGCTATGGAATGGGAGCTGGTCAGTGGGACTGGCAAGATGATGGCCAGTACAGACTAGAAGGGCAGAATGGCCTGTTTTCTGGGTTGGAGTGTTCAATGGTTCTAAATTTGATCTTTTAACACGTACAATTGAATGCCAACTCCAACTTTTGGAGAATAAGAGTCTGTTCTATATCCATGGTGATAAATTTAGTCTGTTGTCAGCTAATCAGTTGAGAATATATGAAGCAAGACAGCAAATTACAAACAACGAAATAGAGGATCATAACGCTATTTCGGATCACTCCTGACACGCTCAGGAATTTTTACTCCCAATTTTACTCCTCTGAATTTCAAAATGCTAATAATTAGATGGAGAATTTTTAAATAGTCCTGTGTATTCTCCAGATAACAAAATGACATTAGGTGAAAACGGTGGGGGAGGGTGAGGTCGGGGGAGGTGCATGGTCCCAAAGGCAGGAGGTAAGAGGTGGATGAGGGAGGGAGGGCACAGCAGAAGGCAGGGGGAGGGGGGATGGCTCTGTGAATGGAGAGGGAAGTGGGTGGAGAGCTGCCGGGAAGATGAGTGAAAGGAAGGGAGGGAGAACAGAGAGCAGGTCAGCAGAAACTGGAGGTCAATGTTAACACCATCTGGCTGGAGAGGAAATCAAGCGTTGTTCCCTCCAATTTACAGGTGGTCTTGGTGGAATAGTTCACAGGGCTGTGGACAGACATGTGAGCGTGGTAGTTGGTGGGTCAGAATTGAAGTGGTCGGCCACAGGGAGATCCCCATCACTAATGTGGACAGAGTGAAGGTGCTCAGAAAAGCGACCTCACAGTCTGTGCCCTGTCTAACTTTGGGTCCGTGCCCCTCCCCCTTTACCATTTTGTTCAGGTACCTGCCAACATTTTTCCACACCTTGATGAAGGACTCAAGCCCGAAATGTCGATTATGTATCTTTACTGTTGGTCTATAAAAGACACTGTTTGACCTGCTGAGTTTCTCCAGTATTGTGTTTTTTACATCAACCGTGTCTCCAGACCTGATTGTGAAATGAGGGTTAAACAAACAGTACCCAACACACAGGCACGACACACCAAGTAACTCAATGGCACAAATCTGGTTACAATCTGTAACGGGTGAGACACTGCAGTCTTGCCAGAAATAGCCCCCACCCTGATCAGCCACAGCATCGCCCACTGCTCACAGCCTGGATCAGGCCCCTCACAGTCAGTCTCCCATGGCCTCCAACCTGGAGTGAAGCTCAGGGATGTCTCGAGATCCAAAGATGGGTTCATCTCCACTCAACTGCCTTTTCCCCATATCCCTTCATTTCCCTACTATGTACAAATCTTTCCAAACATCTTAAACCTATTTACCGAGGTGGCCTCCACTGCTTCCATGGGCAGCGAATTCCACCCTCTGGGAAAAGCAGTTCCTCCTCATCTCCACTCTGGAGACCTGCACCCAGGTCTCCAGATGCAGCCTCACTGGTACCTGGTACAGTTGCAGCAGGACCTCCCTGCTCCTAAATTCCATCCCTCCGGCAATGAAGGCCAGTGTCCCATCTGCCTTCGTTAGCCGCCACACCTGCAAACCAACCTTTTGCGATTCATGCACCAGCCCTCCCAGGTCCTTCTGCACAGCAGCGTGCTGCAATCATTTTCCATTTAGATAATCATCTGATCTTCCATTTTCGGAATTAAAACAGAATTTTAAGTCGTGAACAAGTCCTGAAATTCGCTGTTTTGCAGCAACATCATTATGAAAACATTGATATTATAACCATTTTACAACATCACTGTAAAAAATAAGTGCTCAAAAAGTCAGGCAGTGTCTGTGGTTCATGGATCAATCCAGAATCTGGTGGCAGTGGGGAAGAAGCTGTGCTTGTCTTCAGGGTCCTGGATCTTTTCCCCGATGGTAGCAGAGTGAAGGGGGCCTGGCCTGGGGGGTGGGGTTTTTGAGGATAGAGGCTCGTCAGCCTTCTGAGTTACAATCTGTAACGGGTGAGACACTGCAGTCTTGCCAGAAATAGAATTTTCTGCACCTTCCTGGCTCATAAGATGTTTTGGGTGCAGGATAGGTCGCCCATTACACACTCACCAAACTGTGTACTCTCTCCCCGATGGAGAGCAATGGAAAGCGGCCAATCCTCATTGTCCTGAAGTCCACCAACATCCCCTCGGTCTTGTCCGCATTGAGACACGTTGCTGTTCTCGCGCCTGCTTTAAGAACCTCCCCTCTGGGCTCATCACAAGTAAACGTGGAGGTTTACTCAGCTGCCCTTGCATTTGGGTTTGGGAGGGACAGTGACCATGGGGCCGTTTCAGGGAGCAGGCCAGGGTGAGGTCGCTCCGTCTCTCAGGATAAATGGTGTCTGGAGGGTCATGTAAACCACTCCCTCTGGAACAGTGGTTCTCAATCTTTCTCCTTCCACGCACAAAGCTCCGTGATCAAGAAAGGGTTAGTTCATGAGGTACGTGAGTGGGAAGAACAAGGTTGAAGACCACTGGCCTGGAGCGAGTCAGAAGGTTGACGATCGCCCACCTGACCACTGGCCCCCTTAATCACCTAGCGATTAGCTGAGCCAGATCCTCCGGCTTCCTGCACAATAAAGCCCACCACGAGGAGTAGCTCGTTCGCTTTTAGTCTTCAGTCCTGGGATGGTCCCAGCTCTACTGCAGGATGCAAACTGTGGACAACACTGGTGGAGTCGTTGGTACATTGGGCGTGACACAGGGATGTGTTGCCCAGACTAGACAAGGAATGGAGGAGCACGTTGCAATCCTCGCTGGCTATATGTCTGTCCAGTTACTGATATCGGTCGTGTAAGACCAGTGTGACTGGATTGTACTCTGTGTGTGTGTAAATCTGAGTAAAATGGTTCCACCCCCACCTGCGGTTTCAGTAACCAGTGGTCAACTGTGGTCCGAAACTGATCCACTCTCTCCCCACAGCCTCGTGTCTGTCCCCACACTGACCCCACTCTCTCTCCCCACAGCCCTGTTTGTCCCCACACTAACCCCACAGCCCCGTGTCTGTCCCCATTGCCCCGACCCTACACGGACCCCACTCTCTCCCCAGTCCCGTCCCCACACTGAACCCTCTCCCCACAACCCTGTCCCCACTGACCCTTCTCTCCCCACCCCGTGTCAGTCCCCACAGCCCCATGTCTGTCCCCACACTGACCCCTCTCCCCACAGCCCTGTCTGTCCCGTGATCCCTCTTCCCTCAGCCCTGTCTGTCCCGTGATCCCACTCTTCCCACAGCCCAGTGTCTGTTCCCACGCTGACCCCACTCTCCCCACACTGATCGCACTCTCTCCCCACAGCCCTGTGTCTGTCAGCACACTGATCCCTTTACCCTACGTCGGCCCCCACATCCCTACTAAAAGGTTTACAGATACACGAGTTTCCCATATGGCTTTGCTAAATATATATCGTGTTTGCACGATGTCCACATCGCATCACTCCCATTCCACGGAACGCATCAACGTGAAGTGTACGTACCCTGTACAGGGTTCAAAACTATCTGTAGTTTCTGGCTCTCTGGGGGTCTTGGAACATAAACCCTGTGGATAGTGGGAAGGGGGAATCTCCAATGTTCATTTGCTGCGATCCCCTTCCGTGATTTCCCATGTTCATCCTGTGTCCAGATCCATCGCTCCATGAACCCACCAAACATTTTTCCCTCCTGCACAATAAAGTGGCGAGATGAGGGCGACGCTCAATGCCCTCCGCAGTTTAGGGCTGGCCAGCGTGGTCCAGGCCTTTCAGCCCTCAATGCTCTACTGGCCCATATAAACCTCCACAATCTCAACCAGCCCTTGCGACCTTTATTTTGGTTTGGTTCAGGCCTCCTTGCAATTGCTGAAAGACCACGGGACCCCCTTCCTTGTGAAGATCATGGCTTCTTGCGTCCTTCTCTCTACATAAAACCTTTAGTATTTCAGTCTGTGGCCCCTGTTGAGAATGGCCGAACTAACCCTTTCCTCTCTTTCTCACCCACAACCTTCTTCCATCCATGTGCCAATGAGTCTATTAAACGTGCCTTGTCTACCAGTCTCCACCACCCCTGCTGACGATTCCAGGTACCCATGATTCTGGGTACAAAAACTTACCCCTGATGCCTCTCCTAAACGTTCCTTCCCCTCACCATTTGCAGATGATCTCTTGTGTCTGTGACTGTCGCCTAGGAAAAAGGGCGCTGGCTGTCCACACCCGTCAGAATCTGTCGACCTCAATCAAGTCTCCTCATCCTTCTTCGCTCCAAAGAGAAAAGCCCCTCAGCTCTGTTACATTACATTCCGCAATCCAGGCAACGTCCTGCTGAATCTCCTCTGCCCCTTCTCCATAGCTACCACGTCCTTCCTGTCATGAGGTGACCAGAACTGAACACAATATTCCCAGTGTGGTCTCACCAGGGTTTTACAGAGCTGCAACATCATCTGTCGGCTCTTGAACTCAATCCCCCGGTGAATGAACACATTGTAGCCCTTCTCAACCTCTCCATCCACCTTGAGGTCTGTGGATTTGGACCCCAAGATCCCAGTTCCTTCACGCTCCTGCCATGAACCTTCAGTTCCACCTTGTAAAGTGCAACACTTCACACTTACCTGGATTGAACTCCACCTGCCTCCGGTCCGGCAACTCTGTAGCCTGTCTATACCCTGTTGTAACCTCCAACACTGTCTTCAACTTTCCTGTCACCTCAATGACCCTCCCCAAACTTCCCATCCTATCCTAACCTTCCTCCGTGTTCTTCCAAACTGCAAACACAGTCCCAGACAAATCAATCTCCAACCTCCCTTTCACCAGCACCCACCCCTTCAACAAGGTCATTGCTCCCACCTCAAGCCCTCCCCACCCACCCGGGCAGCTCATCAAAGACCCACCCCACTCTGTGTGAGGTGGATGTCTCCCCTTTAAACCCATGACCCTCCAGTATTAGACTCCCGAATGGGGAGAAGGTGGCCATCTAACATCTCCATGCCCCCCCAACTTGTGGGATGTTTATCCCCTCCACCACCCCACCCAACTTTCTATGTTTCAGGGATAAACATCCCAGCCAAAGCCAGATCCTTTCGAGATCCCAGCCAGTGAATGTGGAGACACCAGTGGGGGCCACAATCAGATGAACCGCAGGTATGGACGTGTCACCTGCTCCGCTCCTTGTCCTGTTCAAACCCCCCTCCATCTCTGTAACCCCCTCCGCTCCCCGTCACCCTGTTCAACCCTCCTCCCTGTCTCTGTAACCCCCTCTGCTCCCTGTCCCCCTGTTCAAACATCCTCCCACTCTGTAACCCCCTCCAGTCCCTGTCCCCGTTCAAACCCCACTTCGTCTCTATAAACCCCTCCGCTCCCCGTCCCCTGTTCAAACCCCCTTCCCTGTCTCTGTAACCCCCCCCCCCGATCTCTGTTCTCTGCTCCCCCCCAAAGGCATCTGTGGAAATAAGTCGAGCTTACAGTCAGTAGTAGTTTTATGAAATTTTATATAAACAAAATTAAAGCAGAATATTGGAATTGGCCAGGCCTGTTGGTGTGTTGTGCCCACACCATCCCCACTGCCCGACACTTCCCAAAACACCCGGATGTCGGGATCGGTCCTCTGTCTCACGATTCCTCCATGGAACTCCAGCCTAGCCACGAAGCAGCCTGCTGAGGAGAGATGGGTGGGGGAGAGAGAGAAGCAAGGACAATATCACCACTTTGACAGGAAGAGAGAGGTGGAACCCATCCAAGGTTCCTCCGCAGAGACAGCCCCTGTCCCGTCATGGAAATGGCGGGGGGGGGGGGGGGGGGTGTTTGGCGTGGACTAGAAGGGCCAAGATGGCTTGTTTCTGTGATGTGTTTGTTAAATGGTTATATGGTCAGTAGGGTTTGGTGGGAGGGGGTGTTCGATGTGGACGAGAAGAGCCAAGTTGGCCTGTATCTGTGGTGTATTTGGTAGATAATTATATGGTCAATGGTGTAGGTGGGAAGGGATGTTTGGCGTGGAGCAGAAGGGCCAAGTTTGGCTACTTCTGTAGTGTAATTGTTAGATGGTTATATGGTCAGTGGGGTTAGGTGGGAGGGGGTGTTCAGCATGGATCAGAAGGGCCAAGATGGCCTGTTTCTGTGGTGTTACGTACCAAGTATTACAAAAGAATATGAATAAGTCAGAATGGGAGAAGTTGAAGCCTAAATGGGAAAATGATTTAGGTTTTGTTTTTCCTGAAGATTATTGGGCAGATACGTGTCATGACAGTGTGACTAAATTGACGAATGTGTGGTATGGAATGGTTAATTATAATTTTCTACATCAGTCGTATTTAACCCCAGAGAAATTGAAAAAATTTGGTTTTATTAATTTGGATTCTTGTTTTAGATGTGGTGTATGTACTGGAACTTTTTTACATGCTGTTTGGTCTTGTGTGCATATACAACCATTCTGGGATGAAATTAAGTTAATTTTGGAAAAACTATATAATTTTGTTACCATTAGATCCATCTATTTTTTTAATGGGTTATACG
The DNA here is from genome assembly GCF_036971445.1 of Narcine bancroftii. NCBI lineage: Eukaryota > Metazoa > Chordata > Chondrichthyes > Torpediniformes > Narcinidae > Narcine > Narcine bancroftii. The sequence goes on from NW_027211967.1 coordinate 389,959, forward strand.
ATTCCTTTAAAGGGATTAGGGTTAGATAAATTTCAAATTGCATTTATATATTTAACATTGTCTGTAGCTTTAAAATGTTTAGCAAGTACATGGAAAGATATCATAGTGATTAATATAATGCGATGGCAGAATGAATTGAAAGCTTGTATGGTTATGGAAAAAAATTACATAATCTGCATAATTATTCTTTTTTTGTTAATAAGTGGTTACCATATTTGGAGTATATGCATTTAGATATATTTTGATTTATTATATATTCTTAGTTTCTGTTTATATATTTTTGGCTCTCCTTAAGAGAGCTGACTGACGGGGTGGGGGGCAGTGAGGATTTGATTTAACTTTTTGGGGTTTTTTTTCTTTCTTTGTTTTTTTGATTTTTTTTATATATATTCATATAAAACTTTCTTTATGGAATATATTCTAATGATTCTTCAAATAAATAAAGTTTAATTTTAAAAAAGTAGACAAATTGATAAAATAGAGAACCTAAAAAATTATTTGCAGAATATATCTGAATAAAAAACAGATTGAATAAATAAGAAATTATATTATAATTCAAATACAAACTTATAGAACAAAGAAATTAATTGAGAAAACTAGTCGGAAGCATTATGAATTGGGGGAAAGAGCACATAAAGTTTTGGCTTGGCAATTGAAGACGGAACAAATTTCAAAGAGTATCAATGCTATTAAAAGGAATTCAAAAATTACATAAACCACAAGAAATAAATGATTCTTTCAAGATTTTTATTTTAATTTATATATATCTCAATCTGATAATGATGAAATTAAGGTTAATAATTTTTTATCTGAAATTCATCTTTCTTCTTTAAATTGCCAAGATCGGAAAGATTTAGATGCCCCATTTACAGTTAAAGAAATTATTAATGCTCTTAATTCTTTACAAAGTAGTAAGTCCCCAGGAATGGATGGTTTTCCGCCGAAATTTTATAAGATATTTAAAAATTTGTTACTACCTCCTTTTATGGTTGAAACAAGCAATGGAAACCCATTCTTTACTGGAATCTTTTTCAAATTCAATTATAACTGTTATACCCAAGGAAGATAATTTATCAAAAAATGAATCTTATAGGCCAATATCATTATTAAATGTTGATTATAAAATTATAGCCAAAATTTTAGCAAATAGATTGACTAAAAATTTACTGGATTTAATTCATATGGATCAATCAGGTTTTGTTAAAAAGCGACAATCTGCAGATAATATTGCTAAATTAATTAGTTTAATATATGTTTCAAAAGAAGTCAGATTTGGCATTGGTTCTAGCTTTAGATGCTAAAAAGACTTTTGATAGATTAAAATGGAATTATTTCTTTAAGGTGTTAGAAAAATTTGGGGTTTGACCAATATTTGTTAATTAGGTTAAATTTTACATAAAAACTCTTCTGCTAAAGTTGTGACTAATGGACAAATTTCTTCAGCTTTCTCTAGACGAGAATGTCCATTATCTCCAGCTTTATTTGTTTTAGCAATTGAACCTTTAGCAGAATTAATAAGTCAAGATATTAATATTAAAGTTTCTAGTGAGGAATAGTAGATTAATTTGTTTGCTGATTATGTTTTGATTTATATAACAGATCCTATGAACTCTTTTTTATGTATGAGGCTGAAAACATGGCAAAACATCAGGTAATAAAATTAATTGGAATAAAAGTGAAATTATGCCTTTGGTTGAGATTATAATCAATGTGCACAACTTGTTCAATTTAGATGGTCAGATAATGGAATTAAATATCCAGGGATTAAAATTGACAAAAATTTGGATAAATTGAATGATTTACCATTATTTAATAAAATCAAGGATGATTTAAATAGATGGGATGATTTACCTCCAACTCTTAATTACTAGCAAAAATTGTATTAAATGAATATTTTTCCAAGGATTCAATACCTTTTTCAATACATCCCTTGCAGTATACCTAGGAAATTTTTTAAAGATTTGTACTCAATTATTAGGAAGTTTTTATGGAAAGGAAAGATGGCTAAAATTTGTTTAGAAAAATTAACTTGGAAATTTGAATTAGGAGGTTTACAACTTCCACATTTTGACAACTATTATAAAGCTGCTCAATTGAAGTTTATTAATGGAATGTTTGATTTAAGAGAAATCTTTAACTTGGGAAAAAATAGAATTAAGTAAAATAGATAAAAATTATATGCAGGAATTTGTTTATAAATGGAATTCAAAATTGTTAATATGTACTAAAGATCCACCTATTTTGAAAATTTAATTATGGAATAAAATAGATACAAACGAGAAGACATGAGCTGAGAGTTGGGGCAAATGTTTAGAGGAAACATGGGGGAGGGGGGACTTCTTTACTCAGAGAGCGGTGGGGGTGTAGAATGAGCTTCCAGACGAAAGGGCGGAGGCAGGCTCGATATTAGCATTACTGGAGAAGTTGGATTTGTACATGGACGGGAAAGGAATGGAGGGTTACAGGTTGAGTGAAGGTCAGTGGGATTAAGTGGGAGGGAATGTTTGGCGTGGACTAGAAGGGCCAAGTTGGCCTGTTTCTGTGCTGTAATTGTTAGATGGTTATATGGTCAGTGGAATTAGGTGGGAGGGATGTTCGGCATAGACTAGAAGGGCCAAGTTGGCCTGTTTTTGTGCTGTAATTGTTAGATGGTTTTATGGTTAATGGGGTTAGGTGGGAGCGGGTGTTCGGCATGGACTAGAAGGGCCAAGTTGGCCTGTTTTTGTGCTTAACTGTGAGATGGTTATATGATCAGTGGGGTCAGGTGGGAGGGGGTGTTCAGCATGGACTAGAAGGACCAAGTTGGCCTCTTTCTTTGCTGTGTTTATATGGTTTTAGATATATATGCGAATTTTGCCCCTTCCCCAACACTCACCTGGTGCCCTGCCCCCCTCCACTCATCTGCTGCCCTCCCCTCACCCAACACAGCCACAGCTGCTCCCCGTCCATGGCACTCACCCACAGCCCCGGTCCGCCACATCCATCACTCGGCCTGGGGGGTCTCGTCGGGTTCAGGTGATGGGTCCCCTTGCCCCGAGTCATTGTTCCTCTCCGGTGTTGCCGACGGGGATCGGGACGGAGCTGGGACAGGGGTGGGGGAAGGGGTGGGGACAGGGGAGGGTGAGTGCTCCTGCGCTGCCGGGGAAGGGTCCTTGCTGGCCGGCTTCTCGGGGGACCCGTGCTCAGCCGGGGTGGGCTCCTGGGGGGCTGGGGATGGAGAGCGAGAGCGGGAGCCTGAGGCGGACTTGGGAGGAGAGCGGGAACGGGAACGGGAACGAGAGGCCCCCGCAGGCCTGGCCGGTAGCGGAGAGGGTGACTTAGAGCGGGAACGGGAACGGGAGCGGGAACGGGAGGGGGAGAGAGAGCGGGAACGAGAACGGGACACCCTGCCCCGTGACTGGCCCTTTCCCCGGGCCCCCGGCTTGGAGCGGGAACGGGAACGGGAGTGGGAGCGGCTGGAACGCGACCGGGAACGGGAGCGGGAACGGGAACGTCGTCTCCGTCTGGGACTGTGGGTGCAGGGAGAAGGGGAGTGGTACAGGCGGAGTGAGCAGGGAGAGGGAGGAGGGGTCAGAGGGGAAAGGTGGGGAGGGGGAGGGGGGAAACGGTGGGAAGGGAAGGAGGGGAAAGATTGGGGGATTGGGGTGAAGGGAGGGGGATTGGGGAGAGAGAGGGGCATTGGAGGAGGGAGGGGGTATATACAGAAGGTGGGAAATGGGGAGAAGGAGTAGGAATAGGAAAAAGAGGGTGGATTAGGGGAGGGAGAAGCAGAGAGAAGGGAGATGGAGGAAAAAAATTAAAGTTAAAATCAAACCAAAGCAACAAGACAGCAAATAATTCAGTCTCTCGGTGAATATTCCACCACCCCCCACCCGTACTCCTGGGGTCTCCCCATAAATATTCCCTCCATTCCCGGGGTCTCCCCATGAATATTATCCGCCCCCCCCAACTCCCGAGTCACCCCGTGAATATCCCTCCCTCACTCCCAGGGATCTGTCCGTGAATGTTATCTCCCCCACTCCCAGGAGTCTCCCCATGAATATCCCCCCCTTAATCCCAGGGGTCTCTCCGTGAATATTATCTCCCCCACTCCCAGGGATCTGTCCATGAATGTTACCTCCCCCACACCCAGGGTGTCTCTCTGTGAATATCATCTCCCCCGCTCCCGGGGTCTCCCCGTGAATATCCCCCCCCTTCACTCCCAGGGGTCTCTCCGTGAATATCCCCCCCTCACTCCCAGGGACTCCCGTGAATAACCCCCCCCAAAACACAGTTCTCTCCACTATTCCTGGCTTTGTGTGACATCCCCTTCTCCGAGTTCTGCCTGTTCTACTCCAGGTTAGAAGTGAAATGATGATGGCCGGATCAGTGCTGGCACATCCGATTTAGGGAACCCAGCAGCAGTGAGGCTCAGCAGATTGGATCGAGGGTCCCGGTACCCCCATTATGCTCTTCCCCCTCCCCTCTCAATCCACTTCCCCATCTACTCCCCTCATACCTGGATTCCCAACTCTCTCCCTCCTTCGCACCCCGCGGACCCCAGTCACACCGTCAAATGGCTCCCCAGATTCATCTTGCCTATCACTTCTTCTTCTCCTCTACCCCCTTGACCCACTCCCCTCCCCTCCCCTCCCCTCATCCCCATGAGAGCCCCACTATCCCCATGGCGCTCTCCCCAACCTCCCTCTGGAACCTCCCCTATTCCTCCTCTTTCCCCATGACACTCTCCCCCACCCCTCCCAGACCTTCCCATCCTCCCTGTCCCTCCTTGACCTACCCTATCCCCCACTCTTCCCTCATTCCTCTCCCATGGAACTTCTCCCCACCCCTGTATCCCCAGCACATTCTACCCCATCCCTCCCTCCCAAGCTTACCCCCAACCTTCCTCCCGATCATTAGCCACACTTCCCCTCTCAGCACCCAATTGCCTGCGAGATCCAGCAACCCCCTCCCCCTTGGACTATCCCCACACTCCCTCCTCCTTATACAAGTCCCACCTCCCCTCTCCCCCAACAGCATCCCTTTAACCCCCACCAGGCCCTCCTCCCCCACCCTCCTCCTGGACACCAGCCCAACCTCCCCTCACCACTCCTTCCACCCTGGATTCACTTCATCCACCCTTCCCCCTCAGACCTCCCCTCCAGGACAAGGGGGGGGGGGGGGGAAGGGTGGGGGAGGGGGATGGGGTGGTGAGGCGGGAATGAAGACCTGATGCTGGTGTCCAGGACACGTCCCATCTGTCCCACCTTCCCCACCCACCCCCCCACCTCGGATCCAACACTGCAGTGCCATATTTCCCAACCCCAAGACCCACCTCCTGCTGCGCCGGTACCGACTGGCCCGCCGGTTGCCCGAGCCCCCTCCTCTCCGATACGAGTCCGGGGGCCGGGAATAGCGGGCCATCTGCACCCTGAGCTCCCGGCCGTCGAGGATTGCCCCATCCATGGCGTCAATGGCGTCCTCAGCATCTCGCTTGTCGTAGAAACGCACAAAGGCAAAGCCCCGGCTCTCCCGGGTGAAGCGGTCCCGGGGGATGTAGACATCTCCCACCTGGGGGGTTGGAACAGGGAATGGAGGCGGGTGTGGGAGTTGGTGGGTTGCAAGGCGAGAGAAGTGGAGGAATGGATTTTGGCAGGACGGGAAGGAAGGAGCAGGGATAAGGAGGGTGGGTGGGAGGGAAAGGAAAAATGGTCAGTAATCAGCTCCTTCACCACAGAGTCTGAGAGAACACAACCCCCGCCCCCCCCACTCCTCGCCTGGTAGGAGTTAGTCCACGTACACAACATCCGCTGCACAACTGGAGGGAGTTAGTCCATGTTCATGATATCCGCCGCACATCTGGGGGGGGAGTGGGCCGAGTTATTCCATATACACAGCATCCACTGCATACCTGGAGGGAGTTATTCCACATACATAACATCCACTGCACACCTAGAGGGAGTTATTCCATATACACAACATCCACTGCACACCTGGGGGTGGGGTTGGATGAGTTGTTCCATATACACAACATCCACTGCGCACCTGGAGGTAGTTAGCCCATGTACACAAGATACACTGCACGCCTTGGGGGTGGGGTGAGTTAGTCCATGCACATAAGATCCAACACACATCAGGAGGAAGTTAGTCCATGTACACATCCAACCCACAGCTGGGTGGATTAGTCTGTGTACACAACATCCGCCACACACCTGGGGTATATTAGTCTATATACACATCTGCCCCATACCTTGGGTGAGTTAGTCTGTGTACACAAAATCCACCCCACATCTGGGGTGAATTAGTCCATGTATACAACATCCACCGCACACCTGGGAGATTCAGTCTGTGCACGCAACATCCACCCCATACCTAGAATTAATCTGTGCACATAACATCCGCAGCACACCCCCATTTCAACCCTCCTTTATCAACAAGGAGTGTGAAGTAACACACCTTCAGCTTGCCAGGGGTGAGATAGTCCATGTAAATGACATCCACCATGCACCTGGGGTGAGTTAGTCCATCTACACTACATCCACTGCACACTCTACATCGCGCTTCTCCAAACCTACGAGGCAGGAGTGCTGTGGAAGTCAAGGGAAATGGATACCTTCTGAGGCAAATAGAAACTTCAAACTTTCTGAGGAAAACATTCCTCGGAATGTTCTTTGGATGGGAGGGGAAGCGGTTCGAGCAATAAGGAGAGGGTTCCAGGATAGGCTGGGACATTTTTCCCTGGAACGCCTGAGGTTATGGGGGGGGGTGGGCGGGGGGGAGACTTCTAGAGGTTTATAAAATCCCTCGAGGGGGCATGGATAAAATGGATGGTCACCATCTATCTCCCCCACCCCCTCAGAGGGTCATGGATTGAAGGGGAGATACTTACAGAAGCGACACCCCCCACTCCACATATAGGTCTGTGGGACAGGCTGCCAGGGAAGGGGTCAAAATGACAACACTGACCTTGTTTCAAGGGCATCAGGAACACGGAACAGGAAAGGGAGGGAAAGAGGAGGTGAAAGGGAGAGGGGAGATTGTAGCAGGTTGCAACAGGATACAGACAAGATGGGAGTTGGGGGAGAAGTGGAGGTGTTGTGCACAACGAGAAAGGCTTTCGAAGCTTGCAGAGGGATCTGGACCAGTTGGGAAAAATGGCAGATGGAATTTAAAGAAGACAAGTGTGAGGTGTTGCATTTTGGAAGGGCAAACCAAGGTAGGATGTACACGGTAAATGGTAGGGCACTGAGGAGTGCAGTAGAACAGAGGGACCTGGGAATACAGATTCAGTCTGTCACCAAAGACTCGCGTAAACCTCTACAGGTGGACCGTAGAGAGCATTCTGGCCGGTTGTATCTCTGCCTGGTACGGAGGCACCAACTCTCAGGACAAGAATAAACTCCAGAGGGTTTTTCACTCGGCCTGCGACATCACAGTCACCAGACTTCACTCCATCGAGGACATCCACGAGGCGGGGTCTTCAAAAAGTAGCTTCTATCCTCAAGGAGCCCCACCACCCAGGCCATGCCCTCTTCACTCTGCTACCATCAGGGAAAGGGGACAGCTTCTTCCCCGCTGCCATCAGATTCCTGAGTGATCAATGAACCAAAGACACTGCCTGACTTTTCGTGCATCTTGGGTTTTTTATAGTAATGCTGTAAGATGGTTGTAATATTTTACTTCGATATTTTAAGATGCTGCCGCAAAACACCTAATTTCATGGCAATAAATTCTGACATAATTCCCTGAAAGTGGCGTCACGGGTGGATCAGGTTGTATAGAGAGCTTTTGGCACATTGACCTTCATAAATCAAAGTATTCAGTACAGAAGTGGGATATTATGGTGAAGTTTCAGAAGACATTGATGAGGCCAAATTTGAAGTATTGTGTGCAGTCCTCATCACCAAACTACAGGAAGGATATCAATAAGATGGAAAGAGTGCAGAAATTTACTAGGATGTTGCCTGGACTTCAGGAACTGAGTTACAGGGAAAGGTTAAACAGGTGGGGACTTTATTCCCTAGAGTGTAGAAGAATGAGGGGAGATTTGAAAGAGGTGTACAAAATTATGAGAGGTATAGACAGAGTAAATGTAAGCAGGCTTTTTCTTTTTTCCACTGAGGTTGGGTGAGATCCAAATCAGGGGAGCAAAACGCAAAAATCTGCAGATACCATGGTTGAAGTAATTACACAATGCAGGAGAAACTCAGCCTTCACCTTGATGAAGGGCTCAACCCCAAACTGTTGCTTATGTATCTTTATCTTTGCTATGCAAAGTACTCGGTTTAACCTGCTGAGTTTCTCCAGCATTGTGTTTTTCACCTCAAACCAGAGGTCATGGGTTAAGGGTGAAAGGGGAGAAGTTTAGGGGAACTTCTTCATACAGAGAGGGGTGGGAGGGTGGAATGAGCTGAAGTGGCTCAATTTTAACATTAAAGAAAAATATGAACCAGTACGTGGATGGGAGAGGTATGGAGGGCCATGGTTAGTGGGACATAAAAACATCAGAAATAGGAGCAGGAATCAGCCATCCGGCCCGTCGAGCCTGCTCCTCCACTTAAAATCACTGCTGATGGCCTCATCTCCACCTACCTGCCTTTTCCCCATAACCCTTCATTCCCCTACTTTGTAAAAATACATCCAACCTGGTCTTAAATACACCTTCTCCTCAACTCCATCCTAAATCTTGAGGCTACGTCTTCTAGTTCTAGTCTTCCCCCACCAATGGCAACATACCTACCACCATCTTATCTATATAATTTCATAATTTTATGTTTCTCTCATTCTTCTAAATTCCAGTGAGTCCAGTCCCAGACGACTCAATCTCTCCTCCAAGGCCAACCCCCTCATTCCTGGAATCAACCTGGTGAACCCCCTCTGCACCACCTCCAGAGCCAGTGCATCCTTCCTCAAGTAAGGAGACCAGAACTGCACCCAGTTCTCCAGATGTGGCCTCACCAGTACCTGGTACAGTTGCAGCAGGACCCTGCTCCTAAATTCCATCCCTCCGGCAATGAAAGCCAGTGTCCCATCTGCCTTCTTGTTAGCCGCCACACCTGCCAACCAACCTTTTGCGATTCATGCACCAGCCCTCCCAGGTCTCTCTGCACGGCAGCGTGCCGCAATCACTTTCCATTTAGATAATCATCTGAAATTCTGTTTTTTTCACATTTGTCAACGTTATACTCCATCTGCCGGGCCCTTTCCCACTCACTTAACCTATCTCTATCTCCCTGCACACTCTCCGAATCCTCTCCACAATGTGCTTTTCCTCTCAATTTAGTGTCATCAGCAAGCTTAGATAAACGACTCTCTGTCCCCCCTTCCTGATCGTTAGTGTACATCATGATCTGTTACAGGCCCAGCACTGACCCCTGCGGCATCCCGTTCACCACCAATTGCCAACCAGTAAATCACCCCTGCACCCCAACTCTCTGCTTTCTATTGGTTAACCAACCCTCTATCCATGCTAATGCATCACCAACAACACTACATCCTTACGCGACACCTTCTTGAACACTTTCTAGAAATTCAGTTAAACCACATCCGCCTGCTCCCCTCTATCTACCATGCTCATTATATCCTCAGGGAACTCCAGTAAGTTTATAGAGCAGGACCCACCTTTGCTGAATCCATGCTGTGCCTGCCAGATAGATCAATTTCACTCCAGATTCTTCGTTATTTTCCCAACTACAGACATTCAACTAACTGGCCTGCTGCCTGCATCCTCTTGTGAGCATTGGCATGGCATATGTCGTCTTCCAATCCCTCAGGGCCCGCCCGGAGAATTTTGGTACATTACCACCAAAGCCTCAACGCTAACCTGCCATTTCTCTCAGTTCCCTGGGATGCATTCCATTGGGACCAGGGGATTTCTCTATCTTTAGATCCTCGTGTCCGACCTCTTTAACTGTTATGTACAGTTCCTCACTTTCCACCGCATCCATAACATCTGTCATTGCCCCTTCTATTACCGACCCGTTCTATCTTGTACTAATTATGGTTATAATCTAATTACGGTTATAATCTATACTCGCAGCCAACATTCCCTCTCTTTGTTGCTTGCTTCCTGCTTCATTCTTGCTTTTAAAAGTTTCATGTTTTTAATTTTTTTTACTGGTTTTTATGCTGAAGAAAAGGGAATTAAACTGAAAATACAGTATCACATTTGTATGTATATCAAGATAAAACTTCCAATTGTATAAAGTCTGTTCCACCTCCACTGCACTGGGTGAAAACAGAAAAGACATCAAAAATATTACATATATTTTTAAAAATCCCACCTAACCTACTCTATTTTTTAAAAAATGCTAATTTAAAAAAACCATCTGAGTAGCTTATCCTGAGGGTTCCATACATTTTGTAGCTTTTGATTCATACCTTGAATCCACAAAACCCAGATCAGACTAGATCTCACCCGGAAGACTGAGAACATCGAATCACATTAAAAACATCAAATTAAAATAAGACATAAGAGGTCGCCGTGTATCTTCAAATTTCACCAATTAATCCAATTTTTTTTCTAAACTTAAACAGGACATAATATGAGAAAACCAGTGAATCACTGTTGGAGGCCGAGAGCAATGGGTCTCAATCTTTCTCTTTCCACTCACAAACCAATTTAAGTATTCCCTATGCCATCGGTGCTCTGTGATCAGTAAAGGATTGCTTCAGGTGGTGTGTGGCTGGGAAGGAAAAGCTTGAAAACCACTGTTTTAATCATCTCTCATTGACCCGTGATGTCCCTGGTTTTAGAACTCCAAAGGAAATGGGCCAATGACAATTTTTCTCCAGCCAAATATTTCAGTCACATTTGGGTCTAGAGCAGTGATTCTCAACCTTCCCTTCCCACCCACAGGCCATCTGAAGCGATCCTTTACTGATCACAGAGCACTGATGGCATTGGGATTACTTAAAAGTGGGATGTGAGTGGAAAGAAAAAGGTTGAGAACCACTGGTCTAGAAAAAGACAATCTGGTGTAATAGAGAAGAAAAATTGAGTTCATAGAAATCTTGAAATCATTTAGTAATTTCAACCCCCAAGTGTGTGAAATTATCTCTGACAATCTTTAATGGGACTTGGATGAAAATAGGGACCTGTGTAGCAGACCAAGTGACCGCGCAGGTGGACGGGCTAAATCGCCACAACAGTCAGCCATCTCAAGATGGCGCGGGTCCTCGTTCACTACCGAGAAGAAGCCTGTGGATAACGTTACATTCATGTGGCGCACTGCCAGCTGAGGAGCGACACAGCAACACGCTGACATCACTTCCGGTGACGCCGACAGTTCCAATGTCGAACGCACCAGAAGGCAAGAATCCGCTGCTACTACAGTCATGATGGTTGCGACCAACGCGGTGGATGTGCATCTCCCGCCCTTCTGGGCAAACCAGCCCAGGAACTGGCTGCAGCTGGTTGAGTCCCTGTTCCACATCAGGGGAATTGTCTCAGAGGACACCAAGTTTGGGCACGTTGTCAGCGCCCTGGACACTGCCGCCACCGCTGCCAAAGTAAGCTCCTTCATGGAGAACCCACCCATGGAGGGTAAGTATGAGCAGTTCCACCTCAACTCCCTAGAAATCAGCCGGCATGTGTGCGCCGTTTGGATCTTAAACATGCAGGGCCTGGGTGACAGGAATCCCTCCAAGCTCATGCACGAGATAGTGGCCCTAGCGGATGGACAGACAGACTGTTTCCCCTTCGAGGCCCTGTTCCTCTCCAAGCTTCCGGTACATATTTCCTCGGCGCTTTCGGACATGGATTTCAGTGCCCCGCACCTGGTAGCCAAGGAGGCAGACAGGCTGTTCCACACCCCACAGCAGAGCTCTCTCCATGTGCAGCCCGACTACACCGTCAGTCCCACCATCGCGACCAGCCCATCGGAAACCCCATCAGTGGCTGCGGCACAACCACAATGTGACAGGTACAAAGAAGCACAGTGGATACTGTATCTACCACTGCCGCCGATGGGGCTGGAACACCCAGAGGTGCATCCTCCATGCTCATTCCCCACTACCAAACCCAACACTGTGACAGGAAATGGGCAAGCCGGCTGCCAATAGTGACCTCAGCAGTTGGTGCTCTGAAAGGCCTATTCTAACTCAGAGACCAATGGACGAAGAAGGATTTCCTAGTCGACACGGGCATAGAAATCAGCCTCGTCCCGCCGACGTATTTCGAGGGCAGACACAACCTTTGAGCTATGGGACCTGCCTGGTCACCATCCACTTCGCAGACACGGTCTTCCAGTGGGAGTGCACCATCGTGGCCGCGGACAGGCACTACTCGAAGTGGATTTCCACCAGGCTCATAAACTACAAGATGACAATATGCGGTTAGTAAACACCACAACGTTCCAGTCTGTCCCCCTCACCCTGCGGCAACATTCCTTCTTGCCTTTAGGGATCCACACCCTGGACCGAGATGTGTACACTCACCTACTGGCCAGGAACCCAGCCTTACTGGCCCCAACTTCCATGACTCTAACCTGCCACATGGCGTGGCCCACCCACATCGAGAACCCCCACATCGGGCCACATCGAGGCCCGGCACCGCCCGCAAGACAAGCTCCAGCAAGCCAAGGCTGGCTGAGGAGCTGGGGATCGCCCGCCATTCCAACAGCCTGTGGGCCTCCCCACTCCATGTAGTGCAGAAGACTCCGTCAATTGGTCCCCGTGCATCGACTAGATGGCTGAACGAGGCGACAGTCCCAGACAGGTATCCTATCCCACATGAGGTTACAAGGTTACTGATTTTTCTCAAGGTGGACCTCGTCAAAGGATAGCATCAGATCCCAGTACACCACAGCGACGTTCCAAAAAAATGGCAATCATCACACCTTTCGGCCTCTTCGAGTTCCTGCGGATGCCCTTTGGACTACAAAACGTGGTCCAAACTTTCCAGCGACTAATGGATGTGGTTGGCAGGGACCTCGATTTCATCATCCTCTACTCAGACGACATGCCCATGGCCAGCCCCGATGCCAACACTCACAGGACGTATCTGACCCTCCTTTTCGACAGACTGCAGTAGTTCGGGCTCAAAGTGAACCCGGCCAAGGGCCAGTTCGGCTTAGAGACAATAGATTTCTTGGGACACCGCATCTCCCCAGAGAGAGCCACGCCACTGCCCAACAAGGTAGAGGCCATTCAAAATTTCCGCAAGCCGAGTACGACCAAAGGCCTGCAGGAGTTCCTGGGGATGGTTAACTTCTACCATCCCTTCCTATCGGGAGTGGCCCCCTTCATGCAGCCCCTTTTCAACCCCGTCAAGCACAGCGACAAGACACTCCAGTGGACACCCTACACCACAGAAGCCTTCCACTCCACAAAAATGGCACTGGCAAGTGCCACGGTGCTGATGCACCCAGACTTGACCTACCCCCTGGCCCTTACAACAGATGCATAATGGGTCGACGAGCACTGGCGCCCCCCTGGCTTTCTTCAGTAAACACCTCCGAACGCTAGAGATAAAATACAGCGCGTTCGACCGTGAACTGTTAGCCCGGTACCTGGTGATATGGCACTTCCGATACATGTTAGAGGGAAGTGTTTTCACCACCTCTTTCTCTTTGGCTTGGCTTCGCGGATGAAGATTTATGGAGGGGTAAAAGTCCACATGAGCTGCAGGCTCGTTTGTGGCTGACAAGTCCGATGTGGGACAGGCAGACACGGTTGCAGGGGAAAATTGGTTGGTTGGGGTTGGGTGTTGGGTTTTTCCTCCTTTGTCTTTTGTCAGTGAGGTGGGCTCTGCGGTCTTCTTCAAAGGAGGTTGCTGCCCGCCGAACTGTGAGGTGCAAAGATGCACGGTTTGAGCCGATATCAGCCCACTGGCGGTGGTCAATGTGGCAGGCACCAAGAGATTTCTTTAGGCAGTCCTTGTACCTCTTCTTTGGTGCACCTCTGACACGATGGCCAGTGGAGAGCTCGCCATATAACACGATCTTGGGAAGGCAATGGTCCTCCATTCTGAAGACGCGACCTACCAGCGCAGTTTGATCTTCAACAGCGTGGATTCGATGCTGTCGGCCTCTGCCATCTCGAGTACTTCGATGTTAGGGATGAAGTTGCTCCAATGAATGTTCAGGATGGAGCGCAGACAACGCTGGTGGAAGCGTTCTAGGAGCTGTAGGTGATGCCGGTAGAGGACCCATGATTCGGAGCCGAACAGGAGTGTGGGTATGACAACGGCTCTGTGTACGCTTATCTTTGTGAGGTTTTTCAGTTGGTTGTTTTTCCAGACTCTTTTGTGTAGTCTTCCAAAGGCGCTATTTGCCTTTGCGAGTCTACACGGACCACAAACTGCTAACCTACAAGATCCCTGACCCATGGTTGGCGAGACAACAGCGGCATCTCTCCTACATCTCAGAGTATACCATGGAGATTCGCCACATCGCAGGCAAGTCCAACGATCGCCACAACTTCAGGGGGCTTGATGCCACCCAGCTGGCCAAGGACCATACGGAGGGCGCAGACATGCAGGCCTACTGGAGGGCCATTACCAGCCTGAAGGTCAGCGATTTCTGCCCCTCACCAGGAGGCCCAACCCTGCTGTGCGATGTCTCCATAGGGTTTCCTAGATCCATCCTACCCGCGACCTGGCGATGGTGGGTTTTCAACCAGATCCACAGCCTGTTCCACCCCTCCATAAGGCCCACAGTCTGCCTGATGTCCGACAAGTTCGTGTGGCATGGTCTCCACTGAGATGTGACCCTGTGGGTCCGAACCTGTTTAGTGCCAGCACGTCAAGTTATACTGGCACACTAAAGCCCCACTCCAGACTTTCGAGCCGGTGCAATTCCAGTTCGAGCATGTCCAGGTAGACATCGTCGGCCCACTCCCCGTGAGCCAGGGAATGCGGTACCTGTTCACGACAAATGACCTATTTACCTGCTGCTCGGAGGCAATACCTATGCCTGCACGTGACATGGAGACGTGTGCCAGGGCTTTCCTATCCACATGGGTTGCGCGCTTCGGAGTCCCGACCCATATATCTCAGACCAAAGGGCACAGTTCACCTCCTCGCTCTGGTCCAACCTGACTAAATTCTGCAGCAGTCAAGTACACCATGCCATGGCCTACCACTCCCAAGCAAATGGCCTGGTCGAGCGTTTCCACCACCACCTGAAGGCCATCTTGAAAGCCTGACTGCATGGCCCGAACTGGGTGGATGAACACCCATGGGTACTCCTAGGCATTCGCATGTCACCGGAGGACCTGGCAGCCTCGTTCCGCAGGAACTCACCATTCCTGGGGACATCCATTTCAACCCTCCTGGCCCACAGCCCACTGCCTTCGATGTCCTCCTGAGGTTGAGGGTGCAAGCGGGTGAACGCTCCCCCCCGCCACTGTCTCGACACAACTCGCCACCCAGCCATATCCTCACAGACCTGCAGTCCACCCACTACATTTTCATAAGGAGCAGTCAGTAAAGAACACCCTATAGTGCCCATACGAAGGCCTGTTCAAGGTACTACAGAGAGACGGTGTCGTGTTTACACTGGACACTGGCGGCCGACAGGACAGATTCAGTCGACTGCCTCAAAGCCACATACCTGGACTCCGACCTGTCAGACCCCCAGCTGACCACCCAGAGACTGTAAATTAAACCACTCAGGGGTCGGTGGCACTTCTGGGGGGGAGGGGTGTAGCAGGCTGAGCGACCACACAGGTGGAAGGGCCGAATCGGTGCAACAGTCAGCCATCCCAAGATGGCGCGGGCCCTCCACTACCGAAAAGAAGCCTGCACTTTACGCCACATTGACGTCACTTCCGGAAGTGGGCGTTCCCCACGGGGCAACGCAATGAATTCAAATGATAAAGCCAGTTTCTGGTTCATCCACATACTGTGTGGACGTTTCTTCATTTCATAGCATGGCCACAGCAGTCGCTACACCTGCATATTAATCGGAAAAGGTTCACTTTTATGAAGGTTTAATTTACATCCAGGGAAAGAGTTGAACTGAGAAAACACAAATAACATCACTAGGATAGACCTTTCAGCATCTGAAATATAAACTCATAGGTCATCTGTATACAAAGAAACCTTGTGAGTTATTCCGTTTCTGACAATCCCTTGAACCTCTCAGGGTATTGTCAGAGGTCCTAAAGCTACACCAACTAGCAAGGGGGCTAAGGGGACAAACCTGCCTAGTTCTCTAAACAGTATAAATAAAGAGGACTTGTTATTATTAGTAACCACAATAGCTAAGGGGGTATTATAAATCAATTTAATCTGTGATATAAAGCCCATACCAAAATTAAATCTCCTTAATGTTTCAAATAAATAGTTCCACTCCACTCTGTCAAAAGCCTTTTCAGCATCTAGAGAAACTGCACATTCTGGAATTATATCTGAAGGGGAATAAATAAGGTTCAATAATCGACAGATGTTAAAATGTGAATAGCGACCTTCAATAAATCCAGTCTGATCTTTAAATATAACAGAGGGAAGGATATTTTCCAATCTACCAGCCAAAACCTTAGGAATAATCTTAAAATCTACATTCAGCAAAGAAATTGCCCGATAGGAAGTACAGTCAGTCAGATCTTTAGCTGTTTTTAGGAATCAATGAAATTGACGCTTCATAAAAAGCTGCCCTGAAGGTCCCAGAGAAAACAGAATTTTCAAATGTTTTACATAGTTGAAGGGTAAATAAATTAGTAAATGATTTTTTTTTAATTCCACCATAAAACCAACCAGACCTGGGGCCTTGCCAGATTGAAGAAACAGCTTGGGAAACTTCCAACTCTGAAATTGGAGCTTCCAACAAGTTTTGATCTTCTGGCGATATTTTGGGGACATTCAATTGTTCCAAGAATCTATCCATTGAAATAGAAAAGAAATTCAGATTTGTATAGATCAAAATAGAATTCCTGAAACACCATTAATTTCAGCACGATCAAAAGTAAAGTTTCCATCCTTCTTGCATATCTTTGTAATTTGTCTTTCAGATCCCACTGCCTTCAGTTGACTAGCAAACAGCTTACCTGAATTCTCTCCATGTACATAAAATTGAGATTTAAGTTTAAGTAGTTGATTCTCGAAAGGGTAAATTAATAATAACATGCTGAGTTTGAAGTTCTACTCTTTCCTTATAAAGGTCCACACTAGATGTCATAGAATATAATTTGTTGATCTCTTTAATTCTGTTAGTGAGAACTGTCAGTTCACTTTTAGTATGTTTACGAAGTCCAACAGAATAAGAAACTTCCCAATCTTCTTTCCTGCTGCTCTTGGCAACTTTGTACGCACAAGCTTTTAGTTTGATCCCTTCCTTTATTTCCTTAGTTATCCAAGGCTGGCTGACCCACCCTGACTGTCCTTGCTTTTAAATGGAATTTACTTTTGTTGAGCACTGTGAAAGATATCTTTGAAAGTTCTCACTGTGTTCCTCAACTGTCCCTCCATGTAGTCTGTGTTCCCAGTTTAACATCGCCAACTCCTTCCTCAACCCATTGTAGTGTCCCTTATTTTGGTTTAACACACTGTACTCTCCATGTGGATGAGAAACACACTCATTACTGTCATCCAAGAGGATCCCTAACTACAAGATTGCTAACTTCACCTGCCTCATTGTATAGCACCAGAGCTAACATTGCTGTTGTAAAGCAAATAAGGGTGGATAAATCCCCAGGGCCTGACAAGATTTTCTCTCAGACGTTGAAGGAAATTAGTGTAGAAATTGCAGGGGCTCTGGCAGAAATATTTAAAATGTCCTTAGCCACAGGTGAGGTGCCAGAGGATTAGAGGGTAGCTCATGTTGTTCCATTGTTTAACAAAGGCTCCACAAATAACCCTGGAAATTATTGGCTGGTGAGCCCGACCTAAGTAAATTGTTGGAAGGTGTTCAAAGAGATCAGATATACAATTATTTAGATAATCGGGGATAATCAACATGGTTTTGTGCGTGGTAGGTCATGTTTAACCAATCTTAGAGTTTTTCCAAAGAGGTTACCAGGGAAGTTGATGAAGAAATGACTGTGGATATTGTCTACGTGGACTTTAATAAGGCCTTTGAAGAGGTCCCATATGGGAGGTTAGTCAGGAAGTTTCGGATGCTTGATAGTCACAGTGAGGCAGTGAACTGGATTCACAATAGCTGGATGGGAGAAGCCAGAGAGTAGCAGTGGATGGTTGCTTCTCAGACTGGATGCCCATGACTAGTGGTGTGCCTCAGGGATTAGTGCTGGAACCAATGATCTGGATGATAATGTGGTAAATTGGATCACCAAGTTTGCAAGTGACACTAAGACTGAAGGCATTGTAGGCAGCAAAGAAGATTTTCAAAACTTGGAGGATTCTGGACCAGCTGGTAAGATGGTCTGAAAAATGGCAGATGGAGTTTAATGCAAGCAAGTGTGGTGTTGCATTTTGGAAGGATAAATCAAGAAAGGACGTACCCGGTAAATGGTCGGGCACTGAGGAGTGTGGTAGAACCGAGGGATCTGGGAATACAGATAGATAATTCCCTGAAAGTGGCACCACAGGTGGATAGGGTTGTAAAGAGAGCTTTTGACATAGTGGCCTTCATAAGTACAGGAGTTGGGATGTTAGGGTAAAGTTGTGTAGACATTGGTGAGGCCAAATTTGGAGTATTGTCTGCAGTTCTGGTCACTTAACTATAGGAAAGATATCAATAAGATAGAAAGAGTGCAGAAAAGATTTACTAGGATGTTGCCCATACTTCAGGAACTGAGTTTCAGGGAAAGGTTAAATAGGTTGGGACTTTATTCTGGAGTGTGGAAGAATGAGGGGAGATTTGATCGAGGTACTTAAAATTATGAGGGCAACAGACAGAGTAAATGTAGATAAGCTTTTTCCACTGAGGGCAGGTGAGATACTAACTAGAGGACATGGGTTAAGGGTAAAAGGGGAAAAGTTTAGAGGAAACCACACAGAGAGGGGTGGGAGTGTGGAACGAGCTTCCAGCTGAAATGGTAAACGTGGGCTCAATTTGAACATTTAAAAAGAATTTGGACAGGTACATGGATGCGAGGGATATGGAGGGCTATGAGCTGGGTGCAGGTCAGTGGGACTAGGAAAAGAAATGGTTCAGCACAGACTAGAGGAGTCGAGGTGGCCTGATTCTGTCTCTAGTTCTAAAGCACATTCCCTTGTAGGTTCAGTAATGTGCTGTTTAAGAAAGCCATCACGTATGCATTCTATGCAGTCTTCCTCAAGGTTTGTTGACAAACCTATTCCCTCTCTTTAAATGTTAAAGTCCCCCACAATAACAGCTGTTCCATCTTTATGTGCCTTCGATATTTCTTCGTTTATTGCATGAGCCACTGTAATGTTATTATTGGGGTGGCCTATACACAACTCCCACCAGTGATTTTTGCCCTTCACTATTCCTAATCTCGACCTAAATGGATTCAACATTTTGCTCCTTAGATCTTACACCATCTCTCATTATTGCCCTGAACTCATCCTTAACTAAGAGCTTGAAATTCATTGAATTTCTCTAATTCAGTGACACTCACTATCCCTTCACTTATCAGGAAGGCGCCACAGCGACGGCACTTCCTGAGAAGACGGAAGCGGGCATCATCACATCAACCATCTACAGGAGCTCTGTCGAGAGCGGCCTGGTTGGCTGCATAACAGTGTGGGTACGGTTCCTGCAGAGATATGGATCGGACATCAATCCACAGGAGCAGCAGGGAGTCTCTTCCCCACACCCCCCCCACAATCGACATGATCTACCAGGATCATTGTCTCAAGAGGGCGCACAAAATCATTGAGGCCCCCTTCCGCACCCCTCATCTTTCAGCTGCTCCCGTCGGGGAAAAGATAGGGGAGGATCAGAGCCAGCACCACCAGGCTGAGGAACAGCTTCTTCCCACAGACAGTGAGGATGCTGAACGACCAAAGGAGCTGTCCACACTGACCCTCCAAGACTCTCATATTCACAAAACAATATTCATTTGTACAGATAGATTTCTCCTGTATGTATTTGTGTGTATGTGTGTTAGATCTGGTTGTGTGATTTGCACTGAGGACTGGAGAACACTGTTTCATCAGGTTGCACTTGCACAATGAGATGACAATAATCATATCTCAACTTCCCCCACCTCTCTTATGACCTGATATCCTTGGATATTTAATTCCCAGTCCTCTCCACCCTGCAACCACGATTCTGTAATGGCCACTAAATTAATACCCCTTTCTACTGATTTGTACCCCAAGATCCACAAACCCAGCAGACCCATCGTGTCCACATGCTCCTGCCCCTCCAAAATGGTCTCTGTTTACCTCGACTCCATTTTGTTCCCCCTCCCCACCTACATCCAGAACACTTCGCACACACTCCATCACTTCAACAACTTCCAGTTCCCTGAACTCGATCGCCTCATGGATATCCAATCCCCATCCCCCATCCTTTGTTTCTTTCTGGACAATAGACCCAACCAGTCCCCTCCACCACCCCCTCCTCTGGCTGGCAGAACTTATCCTCACCCTCAGACATTTCTCCTTCGCCTCATCCCACTTTCTCCAGGACAAGGCATGGGTCCCAGCTATTTCTGCCCTTATGTTGGCTTCGCATGCTTCAAGCCTTCACAGGCAAGGCCTCAACTCTTCCTTCGCTACAATGGCGACTACTTTGCTGCTGCCTCACTACCCACAATGAGCTCGCTGACTTCACCCACTTTTCTGCCAACTTCCACCCCGACCTCTCCAGCAGCACTCTCCCCCTTTCTTGTCCTGTCTCCATCCTAGGAGACAAACCCTGTGGACATTTTCCACAAATCCACAGCTATTCCGACTGCACCTCTTCCCATCCTGTCCCCTTTAAAGATTCCATTCTGTTCTCTCCATTTCTCTGCCTTCCATGCCAAATCAGGGATGTCCTTCAGAAAATGTGGCTTCCCCTCTCCCACCACCAACTCAGCGCTCACCCGCACATCCTCCATCACCCTCACATCTGCCCTGGTCTCCTCCACCCCCACACACAGCAAGGACAGGATTCCCCGTTCTCACCTTCCACCCCACCAGCCGACGCATTTCCACCACCTACTATGTGATCCCACCACTAGACACATCTTCCCTTCTCCGTCTTCCACAGGGACCACTCCCTCCGTAACTCCCTTGTCCACTCCTCCCTTCCCACCCATTGCCCCCCCTTGGTGCCTACCCCCTGAGGCCGCAGGAAGCACCCACACCTCCTCCTTCACCACCATTCGGGGCCCCAAACAACCCTCCCAAATGATGCCACACTTCGTTTGTAAATCTGCAGGGGACGTTTACTGCATCTGGGATGTTGCCCAGACTTCAGGAACTGTGTTACGGGGAAAGGTTACACAGGTTGCGACTTTATTCCCTGGAGTGTGGAAGAATGAGGGGAGATTTGATAGAAGATGTTGTCTGGGAGTTGCTTTGTTCAGCAGCTCAGCCCGTCACAATAGCAGGGATCTCCCACTGGCCAACGCTTTCAATTCTACCCATCATCCCCACTCTGCCACGTCAGTCCATGGCCTCATGCACCGCCAAACTGTGGCCACCCGCAAATCAGAGGAACTGCACCTTATTTTCTGTCTGGACACTCTCCACTGGATGGCTTCGACATCAACGTCGCCAGTTTCCGATAACACCTCCCCACCTCTTTCTTTCCCTACCCCACCCCCATCTCCTTTCCTTCAGCTACCCACCCTTTCCTGCTCCATTCAGAGAGCGACCCCCTTCCCCCATCACTTCTACCTTCCCACCGATCCTCATACTGGTTAGTGTCCCTTTCACACTGCCAAATAACTGGGCGGTGGGGTGAAAAAATCAACCAGGCTCTGAAAGGGCCCAGCCAAGTTGACTCGGCTGCAGCGGGAACGGCCAACCTGCTCAACCGGGTGGACACAAGGGCCTGCATGCGTGCGTCAGCCTGGTGGCTTTAATATCCGTGCAGTTAGATTTCACAGGGAGGGCAGCGGGGCCATCAGCGTGTACCTGTGCTTTAGATCATCACAAGATTACTTATACCTAAGCCCACGTAATGCTATGTCAATACTTGTTATACTCTATTGTTTAAGGAGTAAGGACAAGCTGGTCTGCGAGTTTGTCCCAAATTTGAATGGTCTTAAGCCCACTGTGAGAGATTTTCCACGGTCTTTTATACATTGCGCACATACGTGCTTTATTCCTGCTACGATTCCACTGCTCTGCAAATATGTAACATGTCACTCAGGACTTCACCGCTGGAGGTTGTCCCCCCCCCTTAGATCCGCAATGTCCACATGAGCTAGGGAATTCAGGGTCCAGGGTGAACGGCTCACCTGGAGCTGCCACACGGGTCATCCACTTGTCCATTTAGTGAGTTGCCAGCATGAATGCCACTAACCTCCTCCATCTTTTTATTAGGGCGCCAGCCCATTTTTACTCATGCCTTGACAAAGAGGACAGGCCCTCAATGTGGATGACCCTTCAATTCCGACAGATGCTACGTGACATGCTGAATGTTTCAGGCACGACAGACTTTCCTGTTTTGCTAAAAAAAACTTCCCCTCAGGTTCCTGATAAATCTCTTCCCCCATCTTAAACCTGGTCTCTGATTCCCCAACTCTGGGTAAAACCTTCTCGGCACCACACCGACCCGCCGCTCTGACCCGTCCCTCTCCAGGTTCTGTACACCTGCATGAGAGGGTTAAGTGGGAACAGAGAGTGACGGAGGGAAAGAGAGGGGGAAAACTTATGACCTTCTGACCACTGTTTTCCCAACTCTGGGTAAAACCTTCCCAGCGCCAACCCCACCCCCCCGCACCAACCTGTCCCTTTCTAGGTTCTGTACACCTCCATGAGATCGCCCTCAACCTCCTGCGCTCAGCGGGACAAAGCCCCAGCCGGCTCCACCTCTCCCTACAGCTCAGGCCTCTCCCCGAGTCCTGGCAACGTCCTCAGCCGATCCCCTCAGAACCTCTCCAGCTCAATGTACATCAGTCCCACGGCTGGGTGACCAGAACGGAATCCAATTCTCCAAACGGGGCCTCACAAGAACAACAGGAACTCTCAACTTCACGACTCACTGCTGACTGATGAAGGCCTATTTGACCACCCATTCTACCAGTGACCCCATTATCAAGTTACAATGTATGGGTATCCGTTTGCTCCCCACACCCCCAGATCCCTCTGCCCCCGCCGCACCCCGTCAGATCCCTCCGCCCCGCCGCACCCCGTCAGATCCCTCCGCCCCGCCGCACTCCACCAGATCCCTCCGCCCCGCCGCACTCCCCCGATCCCTCCGCCCCGCCGCACTCCCCCGATCCCTCCGCCCCGCCGCACTCCCCCGATCCCTCCGCCCCGCCGCACTCCCCCGATCCCTCCGCCCCGCCGCACTCCCCCGATCCCTCCGCCCCGCCGCACTCCCCCGATCCCTCCGCCCCGCCGCACTCCCCCGAACCTCCGCCCCGCCGCACTCCCCCGATCCCTCCGCCCCGCCGCACTCCCCCGATCCCTCCGCCCCGCCGCACTCCCCGATCCCTCCGCCCCGCCGCACTCCCCCGATCCCTCCGCCCCGCCGCACTCCCCCGATCCCTCCGCCCCGCCGCACTCCCCCGATCCCTCCGCCCCGCCGCACTCCCCCCGATCCCTCCGCCCCGCCGCACTCCCCCGATCCCTCCGCCCCGCCGGACTCCCCCGATCCCTCCGCCCCGCCGGACTCCCCCGATCCCTCCGCCCCGCCGGACTCCCCCGATCCCTCCGCCCCGCCGCGCTCCCCCGATCCATCCGCCCCGCCGCGCTCCCCCGTCCCCGATCCCTCCGCTCCGCCGCGCTCACCCGATCCCTCCGCTCCGCCGCGCTCCCCCGATCCCTCCGCCCGCAGCACTCCCCCAGGTCCCTCCGCCCCACCGCACTCCCACAGGTCCCGCTGCCCCACCGCACTCCCCCAGGTCCCTCTGCCCCACCGCACTCCCCCAGGTCCCTCTGCCCCACCGCACTCCCCCAGGTCCCTCTGCCCACCGCACTCCCCAGATCCCTCTGCCCCACCGCACTCCCCCAGATCCCTCTGCCCCACCGCACTCCCCCAGGCCCCTCTGCCCCACCGCACTCCCCCAGGCCACCCCACACTCCCGCAGGTCCCTCCGCCACACCGCACTCCCCCAGGTCCCTCCGTCCCCCCCCAGGTCCCTCCGCCCCACCGCACTCCCCCAGCACCCTCCGCCCCACCGCACTCCCCCAGGTCCCTCCGCCCCACCGCACTCCCCCAGGTCCCTCCGCCCCACCGCACTCCCCCAGGTCCCTCCGCCCCACCGCACTCCCCCGATCCCTCCGCCCCACAGCACTCCCCCAGGTCCCTCCGCCCCACCGCACTCCCCCATGTCCCTCTGCCCCACCGCACTCCCCCCAGGCCCCTCTGCCCCACCGCACTCCCCCAGGACCCTCCACACTCCCCCAGATCCCTCCACACTCCCCCAGATCCCTCCCCACTCCCCCAGATCCCTCCACACTCCCCCAGATCCCTCACACTCCCCCAGATCCCTCCACACTCCCCCAGATCCCTCCACACTCCCCCAGGTCCCTCCACACTCCCCCAGGTCCCTCTGCCCCACCGCACTCCCCCAGGTCCCTCCGCCCCACCGCACTCCCCCAGCACCTTCCGCACTCCCCCAGCAC